>NC_138307.1:19902500-19922500 GCF_965601325.2 Salmo salar
CATGCTCTACCAACTGAGCCACACAGGACCACATGAGTTATACTCACAGACACCATTCAAACAGTTTTAGAAACTTCAGAGTGTTTTCTATCCAAATCTACTAATAACATGCAAATATTTGACTCTGGGCCCGAGAAGTAGGCCGTTTGATTTGGGTACGTTTTTCATCCGGCCTTGAAAATACTGCCCCCTATAGCGAAGAGGTTAAGAAAACACAGAGAACAATTAAACTATTCATGACCTGACCTGGTTAGAACTCTGAGAAACTTACGGCAGGAAAGGGAGTCCCGTCAAGGTCCCTCTAATCTCGGGGGGATGGAACTGCCAGCTTGGTAGTGATAAACAGTGGTGAGAACTATGGAGAAGGATACATCCTACCTACTGTTCGTGTGTATGTATGTGCATAGGCTATCTACTGTTTGTGTGTAGGTATGTGCGTAAGTAGGGAGTTATAAAATGACATGTTCTTTGTATTTGAACTTCAAAACGTTCTCGTGAATAAACTGTACAAACCTTTTGCATAAGCTGAGTCTTTGCCTAATTATTATTAAACCCAGGGTCTTACAAACCTTGGGGATTGGTCAAAGCTTAATTGATTGTTAGTTATTATCATTGGGATTGAAAATTCTCGTGACAACCAACACTGGTACACTGCTTGTCGGGATAATGGTGTCTAGAGCATTGCTGAGGCCAGGGAGAGAGGCATGACGTGTTAAAGAGGCAATGGGCCATAATCCAACTGTTTGTAACAACAAGAAAATATCAAGGATTCATTGGGCCTGAAACAGTTCTCTTTAAAGTGCACTTGTATGAGTCGTGTGGGTGGAGATGGGTAGCTGGGGCGAGGTAGCTGGCTCTTCATTTGAGAAAGAATTACACTGATATCTCCCCTTGGATATTCACTGTTCTGGAGCGACACAATCTAGTGTGGAATTGAATGCAGTGTACCTTCACAAATCTCCTTTGAATATAGCAGATTTTGGCTGTGTCCTCCTTTCGCAGTCTTGGAGCGAGCCGAGTTACTCTAAATGTAATTTTTATATCTTATCTGAGATTCTTTCATGGCTGGATGTAATAAATGAGGGCCATCTGCAGCACTAGAAAATACCATTGACCTTTTATTACTCTCAAACCAAGTGTAAGCAGGGAAATAAATGTGAATAATGTGATTGTTTTTGATTAATGTTGATTCACATGAACCAATTATTACACAGAACACACACACACACACACACACACACACACACACACACACACACACACACACACACACACACACCTTCTTAACACCAAAGACTACCTGCTGGTCCCACCTTTACCTTTGAGTCCCTTCCTCTTCTCCTCAGTCACACACTCTGCTCTCTCTTTTCCTCTCTTCATCCCTCCTTTAACTCACTCTCTTATCTCTGACAGACCATGCCTCTCCCCCTCCTCCGGTCACACCGCCACCCCGTCTCCTGTTGAGAGGTGCTAGTGCTGTGAGCCTGTTAGTGTACAGGCCTACTCTGCTCTGCGCGGGCCGATACAGGCCTAATCTGTGCGCTAATGCTCCAGGCAGTTGATTAAGGGTCCGGTGTGAAAGAGCTAGGTCTTATCAGTGGGAGGGAAAGCATTTCCACAGAGAGCACTAATTGACCAGTGACTGACTGGCTGGCTGCTCTGCTGCTGAGAGGAGATTGGGTCGCCTGATGGCTCGGCTTAGACGCTGCACTGTTGCGCTTTTACTTCCCGGAGTCCCTGGAGTCCTATAGTGTCAATAAAGCAGACCTTTCCTCAGCCAAGCGCTCTCTCCAACCCACTGGAGGGTGCTACTCCTTTCTGTGCACGTTGTTTCTATGGAGAAAGCCATAGAGGAGGGACCATAATTCTACATTTTCCACTCATAGGGGATATGAAGCTCCAGGTATAGTGTCAGTTCTTAGTAAACAAAGTAATTAGGCTCAACAATAGCGTCTGGTAAAACACACAGCGGAGCCGCTGATATAAATGTGTTGTTTACCGCTGTTACAGGACTTGATGACTTCCCCTGATATTGTGAACTGTTGAGATAATTTGCCTGTGAATAGCGTCCAACTTGCAGGCCCTGAGATATCATGGGCCGCGGCGAGGAGAGGAAGTAGGGCAGCCACGTTAATTACTGCTTGGCTTTAGCCGCGCCGTTGCCCGGGTTGCGATATCGGGAGCGAGTCCTCTGAGGGAAAAGCCAACCACCAAGATGGCTGCCTCAATATAATCTGATTCCAAAGCCTTGTTTAATGCAGTCACAGAGGGAACCTTGAATCTTTACACTGAAGCGTTTTGAAACATAACAACATATTTAGGAGGGATTTGATCATAACTGATACGTTATCTATAGGAGGATTATGGTTATTAGCCAGATTGAACATATTACTTTTCATCAGTGAAAAGCACAGAGCAAGAGAAAAACCCAGACAGGAGAACATGAAGAATCCACTGCTGTAAGTTACATCTTCACTAACCTATTACCCTCAGCCATTATATCAATGTAGATCTTCAGTAACAAGCCTATGGTGAGCAGTTATAGAGTAAAATACTGGATTCTACCAAAAAGTTCTGTGGTATAATTGGACCCTGACATGGTGTTCTCTGTTCTCTGTGATGCCTGCTTAGAACATCCTGTCTCTATGGAAACCAAACCCTGAAACCTGGACTCGACCTGTCATCCAGTCGCTCCTGAACTGCTAACATAGCATAAAACTCGGCCTCAGAAAGTGTGTTGGATTCAACAGAAGTACTGAAGAGTTGAAGAGCCTTCATGGGAGAGAGGCGGGTGGAAAGAAGAGGGTGACAGTACTGCACCATGGAACCAGGAAAAAGTCATTTCACTGCAGATCTGCACCACAAGCAGAAAAAGTGCAAACCGCTTAAATGTGCCAAGTTCAAGCACATTTAAATATACGCTCTTCAGCAAATCCAATACCTGTCACATTAAAATAAAGTGGCTTTCTCCAGGGTTGCGCTATATATTTGAAATAAGATCTATGTGGGCAATACTCTCCAGCACAAAGACAAACTGCCGCCGGTATTCTGTTAGCCTTTCAAATCCAAACCGGCACTGTAAACACACAATTCCTCTGGCACATACAGTGTGCGAGTCAGTATCAAACCAAAAGTAATGTTGGTATTCAAACTATTGATCCGATAGATACAGTAGGCATTTGGATATCTATGTATACTCACTGAGGATTTACAGTAGTGTTGATGTTCCTTGTGATGTATTTTGTCAGAGAACTAAAACAGCTATTCTCAACCAAAAACGATTTGGTCTTAAACATGGTGGTTCATATAGCTAGCTTAGCTTGTCTCTTCTCATAGACATGAGACAAAAGTTTCATGCAGTGTTACTGTTATGTCTGCACACTACGTTTACAGTGCTGCATTGAGAGTTATATTAGAACACAGTTCGACAGTGCTGTTATTGTTGGGCTATGCCTGATGTATTGTGATAAGTGATTGATTGCTTTGTTCTGTAATGGTCACTTGAGTTTGAGCTAAAGAACAACATGGTTGATTAGAAATCGCTGTCGCAGATTTATCATTGTGAATACAACAGTTACGTTATGGATGAGTCAAGCACAGACAGAGTAATCCTTTATTAATACCCTCCCTTACAACAGCTGATGACTGTCAGCTATAGACTGGCAACAAGACTGGATGATGGTAAACCTCTCATGAGTGAAGCTACTGGATAACATGACTATCAGCTACATTGAGCAGTCAGGTAACACAGTGTTAGTGGTGCCATCATCATCGGCTTTACACACAGACCACTAATCGCAGAAAACCTCAGTGTTCATTGATGAGAGTTTCATATCAAATGTGTAAATAAATCTATGTGAGAACATCAAGGTTTAAGAGTCTAATTTCCTGTTGCTACTTGTACTATACAATCAAGGTTTATGAGTCTCACTTCCTGTTGCCACTTGTACTATACACTCAAGGATTAAGAGTCTCACTTCCTGTTGTCACTTGTACTATACACTCAAGGTTTATGAGTCTCACTTCCTGTTGCCACTTGTACTATACACTCACGGATTAAGAGTCTCACTTCCTGTTGTCACTTGTACTATACACTCAAGGTTTATGAGTCTCACTTCCTGTTGCCAATTGTACTGTACACTCAAGGCTTAAGAGTCTCACTTCCTGTTGCCACTTGTACTGTACACTCAAGGTTTATGAGTCTCACTTCCTTTTGCCACTGGTACTATACACTCAAGGATTAAGAGTCTCACTTCCTGTAGTCACTTGTACTATACACTCAAGGTTAATGAGTCTCACTTCCTGTTGCCACTTGTACTGTACATTCACAATAAGCTTCAACCCACTCCCCTCATGAAGTACTTAGAAGGAGTTATGTATTTTTCCTCACCGAGCCATCCCGGAGAGCAGCCTCTTTTATGGCACAGATAATTGAGTCTATAAAGGGAAATGCATCACCTGGAAGGCACCACGGTAATTCATTACAGGGATGTACCTTCCAATAAATTCACAGTCAAACATGGCCGTTGCTATTTACCCAGGAGTCTCTTTGTGATTCGACTGAAGGTTTGTCAGCACTACATCCCATTTTAAAGGGCCCTCGTTGGTTTCTCTTTGTGTGCGGGGAGAGAGAGAGACACACAAACACTCCTCCACTTTCATGGTCAAACACACAAGCACTCTGAAATAGAATATGGGCTGGATAGAAATGAGGACCATTACTCGGTACTGTGGGTTGTTTTTTACTCAGGGACGTTGGTTTAGTGTGGGGAATGGAAAACGGAATGGAAGTGAATGCTTGTCTGTCTGTCTGTACTGTAGCACAGAGATCATTGAGTTAAGGGGAGCTAGTCTTAACTTCCTGCTATGACAAGGGAGCAGAAGAGATCCTATTACAACAAGAGGGACTCAAATGGAATCCAGAAGACCACAAAATTGCTAAACGTTTTCCACATCATTTTCTGTGCTTGTCAATCAGACTGAGGGAACAGTCTGTCCTTGCAAATACAAGTTCTACAGTCGTTAGTGTAGTTTGGGTTGTCTAACCTCAGTAATTACTGGCTGTGAACACTATGGGCTAGTCTATTAGGCTTATGACATAGGACATGTGATTCATTGGTCAAGACCCCAGAGACAAAGTGCTATTTGTTATACAGCAAATCCAACATCTTCCCAATCTGGTCTGACATCCCAGTCACAGGAATTAGGATGAGAGATGATTGTATCATGACTGTAATTGTAAATGTAAATTCCAGCCAAGCCATCGCCTGCAAAGCCATTAGTCCCCATCAGAATTTACACTGCACTACATATCAGACTGCTACTGTGTTACTTGGATAAACAATAACCACTGACAAATGAATAACATAAAAGGAGATGATTAACTGAAGAAAAGCAATCTGGGCTGATAATTTACATCAGCCGCATGCTGATCTGGAGCCGCCTCCTGGGTATGTGTGTTTTTGTATGTGTGTGTGTGAGAGAAAGTGTGTGTGTGTTTCAGTGTGTGTGTTTCAGTGTGTGTGAGAGAGCGAGAGATTGTGTGTGTGTGTGTGTGTGTGTGTGTGTGTGTATATGTATGTGCTTAAGTGTTTGTGTGTGTGTTCAGGGGAGAGAAGGAACTAGAGACGGTGACTTATTCACATTATCGTAGGTTTTCATTACGGTCTGTGTGCTGCATGTACCAGTCTTAGGCATTACAACCCAGTTTATCACAGTCTCTTTTCCTGAAAATAGCAAGCTGTTTATCAACGTTCCACCATGAAGAAACCCAGTCAACCATCCCCCCCCCAGTAACATCAGCAAAAAACAGTGTGATGCATCTAAAGATCTAAAGATGAAGCATCACACACAATCAAAGAAACAACGCCACTTCACTCATTAGGTAAACTGCTGCACTATGATCATTAGAAAAGCCAGGTCATTAGTCTACGATAAGCAATGACTGATTCAAGTAGATGACACACAATGGAACACAGCCCATTTCTGTTCTGTTCTCTCTCTCTCTCTCTCTCTCTCTGTGTGTGTGTGTGTGCGTGCGTGCGTGTGTGTAGGTGTGTGTTTGGTGTGTGTTGGTGTATGTATGTGTATAGGGACTCGTAAGGCATTCATCTTAAGGATACAGTCACCCGCTACAACAACTGTAATTAGTAAACACAAATAACGGCATCACTTGGCTCATTTTTTATCAGCCAGAGAGGTAATAGACCTAATGAAGTCGACTCAAATGATCCTAATTAAGGCGGCTAATTGATCCTTAACTGTATAGCCGCCACTCCGCAGTGATTCACACGGCACTCCGTAAGTATCTACCTACACCTCAACTGTTACCTCTTTCAGACTCCATGGTTGGAGTTTTAGAAAGTCAGTTGTAGGAAGGCGATGGAATATGGATGGCCATGATAATGAGCTTATTCATGACGTAAACAACATGTTTTTGTTCCAATAGTGGATCCATTCTCTGATAATTCAACAGGTAGCTAACCAGACAGGGACACATAAATATGGAAAGTCATTGTGGAAATAATAGTGTTATATATGGGTGAACGTGTGTGTGTGTGTGTGTGTGTGTGTGTGTGTGTGTGTGTGTGTGTGTGTGTGTGTGTGTGTGTGTGTGTGTGTGTGTGTGTGTGTGTGCGTGTGTGTATGTGCCACTTTGCAGGGGAACAGGCAAAATAGTAGAAAGGGTTCTACATGGAACTCAAAAGGGTTCTACCTGGAACCAAAAGGGTTCGACCTGCCCCCAAAAAGGGTTTTCCTATGGGGGCAGCCGAAGAACCCTTTAAGGTTCTAGAGAGCACCTTTTTTTCTAAGAGTGTACTTGACAGAGAAAAGAGAAGAGTTTCTGGCTGGTTCTCTCTCGCTTTCCTCCCAGAGAGCTCCACTTACATCCCCACCCAGAGTCCAGAACAGACAGTTAGAAGGTGGGTTTGAGTGCATGGGGCAATTACAGGCCCATATCCCAGAATCAGGAGGGAGTCACTGGGGAGGGGCTGGGCTCACAGACGCACAGAGACACACACACACACACAGAGACACGCACACACACACACACACACACACACACACACACACACACACACACACACACACACACACACACACACACACACACACACACACACACACACACACACACACACACACACACACACACACAGTAACCTGGGTGATTGGGTTCCTATCAGAATCTCCAGTCAACAGAGTGGGGTAACCTGGGTGATTGGCTTCCTATCAGAATCTCCAGTCAACAGAGTGGGGTAACCTGGGTGATTGGGTTCCTATCAGAATCTCCAGTCAACAGAGTGGGGTAACCTGGGTGATTAGGTTCCTATCAGAATCTCCAGTCAACAGAGTGGGGTACACATTTGCTGCAGTGCACACACACACACACACACACACACACACACACACACACACACACACACACACACACACACACACACACACACACACACACACACCCATGCATACCCACCCATGCATGCCCACATACACATTGATACACAGTTCGTACACTCAAACAGGTAATTCACCGTAATTTGATAGAGGAGAGAAAAGAAAAGCTAATTAGAATATGTTGAACAGGGATGTTGTTAGTCTCAATGACATGTTACAAATGAGGTGGACGACACAAAGCCTGCACCGCAAATGTTGTTAAAAAGCAATTTGTTCTTTTAGGGCGAAACTAACAAGGGAGAAGTTAGAAAATAACCACAGAATAATTTGTTTTTAAGCCTTTGCAGAAAAGATTCAGTATAGTTAGTTTTAGCAAATTGTTTTAATGAACTTCAGTGAACTTTAGATAACAAGCAAGAGGACGACTTGTGGAGAAAAATGCATTTTCACATAATTGAATTCTTAATTGCTTTCTTGACATCAGTTAGAAAAGTGTAGGTGCAAAAGTGCAGAGGTCCTCAGGTGCTCCTGTGATGTCTTTCCTTCAGGATTATTTTATGGTGAATTTAGCAGAGAGGAATTGATGAAGAAGAACTGAAAAACCAATCCCTTGGTATTGTCAGGTAAGGGATAACACCAAGCCACCATTCTACTCTCTCTGTCTCTCTGTCTCTCTGTGTCTCTGTCTCTGTCTCTGTCTCTGTCTCTCCCAGCACCTCTCCAGAAGCACTCTCTCTTTACTCAACCACTTGCTGTTATCAGAGAGACCATGGAGTTGGGCTTAGAGTCCCACTTATTACTGCATAGCCCAGTGAAGACCTGAGCCTTCCTGCCATGCAGGAGCCCATGCTGCCTTGGGGCTTGGATTCGGCCCACACACAGCTGTGTAGGAGGGGGAGCAGCAGGAGTTCAGAATCCAGCCTGGATCCCCCTCCAGAGGAGAGGAGGGAGGGAGGGAAGACAGCCTGGATCCACCTCCAGAGGAGAGGAGGGAGGGAGGGAAGACAGCCTGAATCCACCTCCAGAGGAGAGGAGGGAGGAAGGGAAGACAGCCTGAATCTACCTCCAGAGGCGAGGAGGGAGGGAGGGAAGACAGCCTGAATCTACCTCCAGAGGCGAGGAGGGAGGGAGGGAAGACAGCCTGGATCCCCCTCCAGAGGCGAGGAGGGAGGGAGGGAAGACAGCCTGGATCCACCTCAAGAGGAGAGGAGGGAGGGAGGGAAGACAGCCTGGATCCCCCTCCAGGGGAGAGGAGGGAGGGAGGGAAGACAGCCTGGATCCACCTCAAGAGGAGAGGAGGGAGGAAGGGAAGACAGCCTGGATCCCCCTCCAGGGGAGAGGATGGAGGGAGGGAAGACAGCCTGGATCCACCTCAAGAGGAGAGGAGGGAGGAAGGGAAGACAGCCTGGATCCCCCTCCAGAAGAGAGGATGGAGGGAGGGAAGACAGCCTGGATGTCCCTCCAGAGGAGGGAGGGAGGGAGGGAGGGAGGGAGGGAGGGAGGGAGGGGAGGGAGGGAGGGAGGGAGGGAGGGAGGGAGGGAGGGAGGGAGGGAGGGAGGGAAGACAGCCTGAATCTACCTCCAGAGGCGAGGAGGGAGGGAGGGAAGACAGCCTGGATCCCCCTCCAGGGGAGAGGATGGTGGGAGGGAAGACAGCCTGGATGTCCCTCCAGAGGAGGGAGGGAGGGAGGGAGGGAGGGAGGGAGGGAGGGAGGGAGGGAGGGAGGGAGGGAGGGAGGGAGGGAGGGAGGGAGGGAGGGAGGGAGGGAGGGAGGGAGGGAGGGAAGACAGCCTGAATCTACCTCCAGAGGCGAGGAGGGAGGGAGGGAAGACAGCCTGGATCCACCTCCAGAGGAGAGGAGGGAGGAAGGGAAGACAGCCTGGATCCACCTCCAGAGGAGAGGTGGGAGGAAGGGAAGACAGCCTGGATCCACCTCCAGAGGAGAGGAGGGAGGAAGGGAAGACAGCCTGGATCCACCTCCAGAGGAGAGGAGGGAGGAAGGGAAGACAGCCTGGATCCACCTCAAGAGGAGAGGAGGGAGGAAGGGAAGACAGCCTGGATCCCCCTCCAGGGGAGAGGATGGAGGGAGGGAAGACAGCCTGGATCCACCTCAAGAGGAGAGGAGGGAGGAAGGGAAGACAGCCTGGATCCACCTCCAGAGGAGAGGAGGGAGGGAGGGAAGACAGCCTGTATCCCTGTCCAGAGGAGGGAGGGAGGGAGGCAGGGAAGATAGCCTGGATCCGAAAGGTTGCTGGATCAAATCCCCGAGCTGACAAGGTAAAAATATGTCGTTCTGCCCTTGAACAATGCAGTGTTCCCCGGTAGGCCGTCATTATAAATAATAATTTGTTGACTTGCCTAGTTAAATAAAGGTCCAAAAAATTATAAAAAAATATCCCCTTACAGAGGACGGAGGGAGGGAGGGAGGGAGGGAGGGAGGGAGGGAGGGAGGGAGGGAGGGAGGGAGGGAGGGAGGGAGGGAGGGAGGGAGGGAGGGAGGGAAGAACACCTGGATCCCCCTCCAGAGGAGGGAGGAAGGGAAGACAGCCTGGATCCACCTCCAGAGGAGAGGAGGGAGGGAGGCGAGGAGGAGGAGTAGCTAAGCCCAGGAGGAGCACTAGCTAGCAGCATGGGCTCAGTGGAGTCTGGGGGTGGGTGCTGCCAACAGACAGGAGGGAAGGAGGAAGGGAGAGAAGATAGGTGGGAGGTAAACTGTAGAACAGATGACTCAATAAATATATACAGTATAGCTGTGTGGTACCAAGTTAACTATTTGGGTGATTTTGCATTGCTCCATCTTAACGTTTCACAGTTTATGGGGCATCAGCAGTTGAAACAATAACAAAGCCATCTCCCGGCCCCTGTTTTGGCAAAAAGGTAGGGAAGGGGCTGGAGAAGTGTAACTCCTCTCAAATTCATAGACAGAGCTATGGATGCAAGAACAGACCATCCATGACATCACAATTATAGTATACTAAATAATATATGTGTGAAATTTGTTTTGATTTAGAATGGGCCATTATAAATATGCCCTCCATGTACTTAAATAGCAAATGGAGGACACTTTTCCCGTGGTTCATTTTCATGCCAGTCAGGTAGGCTATACTCCTTTTGTATGGAAAGCAATGTGCTTAATATATGGAAAGTTGAGAAATAAATATAGTAGGCCTAGCCTATAGAAAGCTGATGGGATCCTCCTCTTTTTAATAGAGGCCATCACTCTATCACTCTGTTCTTACGCAATTGCATAGCCTATAGAAATGCTGCGCAACATGAACTCATGGGCTCTCATGAAATGTTTGATTAGATTTTCGATTACATTTGCATTGATGTCAGAGTGATTAGAGGGATAATAGAGTGCTGAGTACCAGTCAAGTTTGGTAGGCTACTAATGACCTGCAGCAGCATCAGAGCTTGGAGAAGCCTAATTACTATGGAATTTGACTGCCATCATGACTCGTGACCGCCGATGTGGCGATAATACGGTCACCGTAACAGCCCTAGGTACATATCATTAATAAATACATCCTGTAATGATTTTCGTTGAGAGTTGGGAAGCAAGTTCAGGGAGTGAATACATTTAATAAATAAATGAACAAAACAAGAAACACAAACAGCCACCCACATGAAACAGCAACAATGACGACTGGGGAAGAAACCAAAGGGAGTGACATATAAAGGGCAGGTAATCAAGGAGGTGATGGAGTCCAGGTGAGTGTCAATATGCGCGTAACGCTGGTGACAGGTGTGCGCCCTAACGAGCAGCCTGGTGACCTAGAGGCCGGAGAAGGAGCACATGCGACAGTACCCCCTCCCCGACGCGCAGCTCCGGCCACAGGGCGCCGACCAAGATGACGATCCTGGGGATCAGGAGCGGACCGGTCACCTCTGCTAAGGCGCGGGAACCTGTCGATTCGGCTGAGGTACGGGAGCATGATGACCTAGAGCGCTGGAGAGAGAGCATATGTAACAGTACCCCCTCCCCGGCGCATTCGGCTCCAGCCGCAGGACGCGAACCACAGGGACGATCCCGGGGATCCGGAGCGGACCGGTCTCTTCCGCTGAGGTGCAGAAACTTGACGAACCAGCTGAGGAGTGAGAGCCTGATGAGCCGGCTGAGACCTCCCAGGTTGCCTCGGTTGAGACACGGGAACCTGTTCACCCAGCTTAGGCATGGGAACCTATCGAACCGGCTGAGGCCTCCCAGGTAGCTCCGGCTACAACACCCGGACCCGACATCACCCCCAACACAAAAACAAAAAGAAACACTCCTTGATGCTTCCCTTTGTTGAATCGTCATTCTGTAACGATGTACGTTGAGAGTCAGGAAGCAAGTTCAGGGAGTGAATACATTTAATAAATAAATGAACAAAACAAGAAACACAAACAGCCACCGACATGAAACAGCAACAATGACGACTGGGGAAGAAACCAAAGGGAGTGACATATAAAGGGCAGGTAATCAAGGAGGTGATGGAGTCCAGGTGAGTGTCATTATGCGCGTAACGCTGGTGACAGGTGTGCGCCCTAACGAGCAGCCTGGTGACCTAGAGGCCGGAGAGGGAGCACACGTGACACACCCAGAAATGGATGTTACAACTGCAGATTGCCATTTTACAATCCCTCTAAGTTTCCTGTCTCATACTGTCATTTATGCTCTGCAAAGTAGGCTATTCTGACAATGCCCTCCGGCATTACACTGTAACAAGGAAACCACCTGTTAAAATAAGACAAATTGTCTTACACAGCATTATCTGTAGTTATATTGGACCTGGATCCTGGAAAATAGATCTGAAAACCTCACAGTGAGGTAAAAGTCCAGGATGAGGAAGTGATGGTGTTTGAATATGCTCCATTCACTCTCAAATATTTAATATGACCTGACCCTCAAGTCATCTGTAATTAAAACATAGACAACCACCTTTTACACATAGTATTCCTTTAGTCTGATTAGACCACAGAAACACACTAACGACTCTCTGCCTCCACCACTTATCCAAATGTTTACACGTCCCCTCAATTAGGTTTCATTCATGTGGATTTTTTTCCCGATCAACAATCAGAGTGTTTGCTTTCCGTGATTAATCTCTCGCCCGTCACTCAACAGGCCGCGTTCAGTCTTTACACAGGAGAAGCAAATTGACAACTAACACAATTAGCGCCCACCGAGGTACAAGCTTTCAGTCTGTTAATGACGTGTTCCCTGGCCACTGCCTCCACTGCCTGCCATGGTTAGAGTCTGCAAAGAGCACAGCCTTATTCGGTGGATGACCTTATATTCTGCCCCAACAACGTTTGTCTTCGGGTGCTTGAGCCAGTATGGCTTATGGAAGGCTTAGCCGACGGGCGGAGTTTAACGCGTGGGGAAGAAGATTAACAGCCAGTTTCAATCAAAGCAATCTTACAGTACAGTGAATCAAAATCAGAGGTAGGGGATAGAGGGAGGACAGTGTGCTAGTTACTATAGCACCAGGAGGGATGGTGACTAGAGGGACTAGACTATTGGTGTACGTTCCAAATCTCCATTTTTAAGTGGCAGAAAATTGCTCCTTTTGATTCCGGAAGAGTGTGAAGGCACAGAACACGGAGACAGTTCTTTTGTCTTAAAGTTCACGTTGTCGGAAGCTGACAACAACAGAAGGTCGACGTTTTGTTCTCTGAAAAAGAACAAGGCTCATAATGTCTGCGGCCGTGGGGTGCCAAACAACGAAACAAATGACAAAAGAATACATGGTGGTGGGCAGCCCAGGCATCCTTGGTATGACAAAGCATCAATAAATAAGACCTTGTTCAATTCGCTGAAGCACTTTCATCAGACCAATCCTGCTGAAGCGAAACAGCTATACAACTGTCACAGTAGCCATGTTGATTCTGCATAATAGGGCAGCATAATGTCCAGAACAATGACCTGCATTTCTGTCCCATAGACAAACGCCAAGGGAGATATTGATTTCATGAAGTAGAATCGCCATCCAAACCCACGCAGGTCAAATAAATGTTGACGTTAAATGATAAGACTGATCCATTCATCAGTCAATCATAAATTCAATCAATCAATCAACTCGTCACCCATTGTTAATGATCAGCGATTCAGATCTAGTGATTTTACTCAACAAAAATGGGACTAAAAAGTCACTTATTGCGCTGTATTGTGCTGTGCACATTAGAATTCATTTTAATCCATGAAACAATGCGAACTGTACAAAACATAAACGTATATAAATCCAAGTGAGCTCTCTTGCAGTGTCACAATGATCTTTGTGGAGACCTTATTACAGCTTACAGTTGGACCCCTGCTATGTGAGAGAATGGCTTTCACAACAAGAGCAGACTAATGATGGCGCTGTCTGGTTTGTTCCAACCTGGCAATTTTCCGTTGCCCTTTTTGTCTGCTTTCCAATGGCTAATCAACAGCACTGCAGGCACAGGACTGTTTTATGTCCTATTTCCCAAGCAAACAGTAATGAGCTCAAACCCTGCTGCATTTCTACTAAGAAGGAAAAACGACCAAGTTTGAAAGAAACTCATGGAAAGACGAGTTAGAAACTAGGTCACTTTGAAGCAGCACATATTTCAGAAATGAACAATCTACTTAGCCTATCCCATCACTCCCTTACACTATTCCTCTCAAAGTGCTGAGGACATTAAAACATTTTTTTTTGCCTGAGCTCCCAACCACCCAAAGTCAAGCAAAGTGTGTCCATCACATTGCATTTCATCCTCCACCCGGTAGGATCACGACGAGCTAGTCAAGCAGACATGCAGATGGGCTCAGCTAATCCTTCTGTAATTGAGGGGTTCTCTTCATTCTTCAGAGTCCCGTGTTCTTAGTTAACCGCTGTAGCTAATCTCACAGATCTATGTTTCACAGTGAAAGGAACAGGGTGGCTGAGGTATCACGCGGTGAATGTAGCCTACAGCTGTAGCGCATCACAGTGTTTTCAGCGTCGTTACGTTACTGTAACCTGTGAATAGGATCAAAACCAAGAAGCATGAAATGCCCATTCCCCTGGGGGCCGGATTAGAACACAGTGTAAACGCTGTGATAATCAGCTCTTCTGTCCTGAAGGGATTTCAACAACCAATAGAAGAACCCTTCAGATGTAGCCAATGTAGACCTAAGGCTGTGGATGAATCAATAGATGCAGAGTCGAAGTTGTCATTCATGCTTTTATTGAGTCGCACAGTTGTCGTTTGACATTAATGAATTTGGTTGATATCAAGTACGTGTGCGGGATTATTCATATGCTAAATGATTATACAATCTTCGCACAGATTTATACAGTTATGAAATAGAAATAAATGCAAGCATATTAATATCATATCTCTCTTTCAAGTCATCATCTGTCATGGGGGCTCATCCGTCATTCCATCAAATTCAGAGAACAGAGAAGGTTGCTGTCACATTAAGATCCATTCTGACCCTGGTCACCAGATGACAGTCAAGGTGGCTGAGTTGAGCTGAGCTCCCCATAATGCACCTCTGCAGGCTCAGATGATCATTCTAAAAGGAGGGAGGGGGACCTCTAGGCCACAGGGTTGGTTGACCTGGTTGATAAATAGGACTCTAAATCTGAAGCGACGCGCATCACACACTGTGACGTGACACGATGCATGTACAGGATGTTGACCTACACATAACAGAGAGGGGGAAGGAGGGAGAGAGAGCGACAGAAAGAGAGAGCAAGAGAGACAGAAACTACTGTGACTGATAGAAAACTGAGGAAAACACTGACTAGGTACAGACTCAGTGAGCACAGTCTGACCATAGAGACCGGTCGTCACAGGCAAACCTGGCAGCCCCTGTTCCAGGGGAGAGGTAGAGACAGAGCTGCATTTCCTATTACACTGTGACAAATACTCAGACCTAAGAGAATCTTTCTTTCCCACAATTATCATTCAGTACAAATAATTTGAAACCTGAGGGACAGCTAGTGAAAAGTGCAATGTAATGTCAATAATATTTCCATTTTGGTTTTGTTTTCATACCATGTCATGTGTCTTCTCAGTCATGTTGAGACTGGTCTACTACTATTGCTTTAATGTATTGTTATTCTCATTAATATTGTTGTTGTAGTTAATGCTAATGGTAATCACATTTCCACTACTACTAGTATTATTAATGCCTTATTGCTGTTGGTCCCACCATTTTTTGTTATATGTATACTTTCACAATATAAGTAATTTAACTTGCCATGTCAATAAAGTCTACTGAATTGAATTAAAATTGACAGAGAGAGCGAGAGAGACAGAGACAGAGAGAAAGACAGAGAGAGAGCACACATGGGGGAATGCCAGCTAATTGTTATCTAATGGTAGCTAGCATGATGTCCTGTCTAGTTATTGATCCCCAGTGGTGCAGAGATCCAACAGGGAGAGAGGTGAAAATCACAGCAGACAGGTTGAAACGGATTGTACATATGACCTAGCCAGACAACCATAATGATGCTGACGACAGAATCAATTACAATCAATATCCATAAATAGCAGCTATAAACTTTTTTTTATTTTCTTTAACCTATCAACTGGAAGACTTAAGTTAGATCTCCCCTCCAAACCTCCTTTGGACGAACACTCAATAAAAGTTTTAATGGAATTTTTCTTCTTTAAGACTGATTGCCATTACAGTTTTTTACAATCACTTTGGCACTAATTTCGGAACCTTGATGTCATTTTTCAAAACTCTAGACACAAAACTCACAACCAATGATCAAAATGCAAATTCTTCAAAACTAACACTTTTTCCAATTGCTTGGATACAATACACATAAAGCTAAGATCATTTGTTCATTGAACTAAAATCACCTGTTCAAAATGACACAACTTAACATCAAAGTATTACCATTTCAAAATGCAATTCACACATTACATCTGAGATGACTGTCTATTCATTTCATTACAATGATCTAACTATCAATTGATACAACTGCTCAAAATGATAAGTAACTGTTGCATTACTCTTAATGCATAGTTTTATGGAAACTGACAAACAATATTCCATGTTTAGATCATGAAAGTTTCAGGATAATGAGATCCATTGACACCAATTACCGTGGAACATGAACCAATTAGACTACATTATCTATGGCTGTAATATTTCATCATCATTCTTTATCAGACACTGTTTCTAAGGTCCCATGTACCACTTTTCCAGACCATGTTTTCAGATTTTACATTACTGTACACTCAATGGTCACTTTATTAGGTACACATATCTAGTACTGAGTAGGACCCCCTTTTGCCTCCACAACAGCCTGAATTATTCACGGTGTTGTACGTTAAGAGATGCCCTTCTGCACACCACTGTTTTAAACAGCTGTTATTTGAGCATTTGTGGCCTTTCTGTTAGTTTGAATGAGTCTGGACATTCTCCTCTGACCTCTCTCATTAACAAGGTGTTTTTGCCCACAGAAATGCCGCTCACTGAATGTGTTTGTTTATCGCACCATTCTCTGTAAACTCTAGAGACTGTAGTGCGTAAAAATCCCAGGAAGGCAGCTGTTTCTGAGATGCTGGAATCACCATGTGTGGCATCAACAATCATACCACGGTCAGTTGTTTAGATTACTCATCTTGCCTAATCTAATGTTTGGTCGAACAACATCTAAAGCTCTCTACTCTATATACTCTATATATTGAGTTGCAGGCAGCCACATGATTCGCTGTTCGAATGAAACCTTCTTTGATGGGCTAAATCAGGTCTGTAGAGCTGATGGCATGACCTATATCATTGTGTGGGATAATGTCAGGTTCCACCATGCTCAAATGGTGCAAGCATGGTTTCAGGCCCAACCACAATTTACCACCCTGTACTTACCCCCATACTCTCCTTTCCTTAACCCGATTGAGGAATTTTTCTCCACGTGGAGGTGGAAGGTATATGATAGGCGCCCTCACGAACAAGCCACCCTTCTCCAGGCCATGGATGACCCATGCAATGACATCACGGCTGACCAGTGTCAGGCCTGGATTCGCCATGCCCGAAGATTCTTCCCAAGATGTTTGGCTAATGAAAACATCCATTGTGATGTGGATGAGAACCTGTGGCCAAATCCACAAGACAGGGTTGATGAAAATATAGAAGTACAGCAATCAAACCTTTGTTTAGCGTTTTACAGTAAGCCAGGTGAGGAACGCTGAAGTTGACGTTTTACTCTAGTTTTTGTCTTTTTTTGTAGCTAATTATTTTTGCTTTGATTCAAAGAAACCTATGTTGTGATTGTATGTATTTCATCAATAAATGTCATATTTTGTTAAATGATTCCACTGTGTCCGTAGTATTCTCTCTACTAGTCCTTTTACAGTGATGTATTTACGTGTAGTAGCATAATGTACGAACAACTACACAGTGAAACTATCGGTATCTTGTGTGTGAGTGATCTAAATGAATGTTCCTATGGTATTTCATGATAAAGTTATTTAGTTATTTGAACCAATGATTCTGCAAGTGCAAGGTTTCCTTAAAGATATGAATGCACAATGCAATGTTTTGAACATTGGACAGCCTGTGTTACAAGTGATGACCGTTTTGAGTTTTGTGTCTAGAGTTTTGAAAAATGACCACAAGGTTCTGAAATTAGTGCCAAAGTGATTGTTAAAAACTGTAAATGACATGAGTGACAGGCCGGGCAACCTTGAATCAATATCCTTGGTAATGTTTTATCTTAGGTCAGTTGGGTCATAATGACGTTTAACAGCCCATTAAGGTGAAAAAGCCCTCTGCTGCTGTTGACTGACGTGTGTGTGGCTGTTGAGTGTGTGTGTGTGTGTGCGCGAGTGTGTGCGTGTAGCCTTCCCTGTGGCTCAGTTGGTAGAGCATGGTGTTTGCAACACCAGGGTTGTGGGTTCGATTCCCACGGGGGGCCAGTAGGAAAATAAATAAATAAAAAATGTATGAAATGTATGCATTCACTACTGTAAGTCGCTCTGGATTAAGACTAAAATGACTAAAATGTAAAAATATGTGTATGTGAGAGTGTCATGCTGTGAATACATAAGCAAGGTCAGGAAGTGTCCATCCAATCAGACAACCTCATTATGGAAGACACCAGTGATGTCACTGCTGACTGACCAATGATGTGGACTCTTCAATTACTGTAAATATGTATGATCTCTGACACACATAGCATATATTAGAAAATAGCTTTGCTCTGTGTATTCTATTCAGGAAACGAATGATTCCAGGATGTTTTAATGTCAAAACAAAAGTTCCCCAACAGCTCTTGGCAATAGTTTCCACTGTTCCAATGTGTCCTCTATGATAAGTTGCTTCACTTGTCCTCTATCAGTCAGTCACTGGGGCAAATTTTATTAACATTAGATTATAATGGGACTGGAGATTCACGGGCAATCATCGGGTACAATTACCTCCTGCATCCAGACCCAAAATGGAGTCGGTAATTACCCTGAGCCATTCAAAAACAACAACTTCTAATGCCAGTGGATGGAAGGGAAGGCCATTAACTTGTAAGCACATTTGCATGGGTCATTGATTATTACCCCTTGCTGATCAAAAGGGACTAAGTTGTTGCAGATGATATTCAATCGTGTGTGTGTGTGTGTGTGTGTGTGTGTGTGTGTGTGTGTGTGTGTGTGTGTGTGTGTGTGTGGTGTGTGCGTGCGTGCGTGTGTATTTTAGGGGACTAAGTAAAAAGGAATGAGGACTGACAGAAGGTGATAATAATTATGTAGGGCCTCCATTTCACGAGAGATGGAAGCCAACAGTTACGGAGAAGCCAAGGTCTCGTATGGTCACAGAGCTCTGCATTGAAACAGCAAAACCCCACAATTAATAGTTTGCGTTTGTGACATTTCATTTGTAATGCCAGGCGATAATAAGCCCTGCCAGCTCATGTAGTAAGCTGGATCATTGGAGAGGATGAGGTTCAACAGCACATCCAGTTATCTCCTGTTTACACACTACATGGGTCATGGTCTTTTCATTGCATAACACCATACATTACGCAGCCATCGTATTACTTGGTATGAACTCAAACCTGGAAATCTGTGAGCAACGCTGCAGACGTCAGCACACTTACAGTAAATCCCAGTGAACAGTGGTTCTCCTTACGCGGTCTGACGCTCTCGCTGCCTCTGCTTCAGGGCTGCCTGGCTGCATTCCTGCACCACAAAACTAGGTCTCCATAGCAACTGCTGCTGCAGCAAGTGGATGTGGCGTGCCTTGATGACATCATCAGCCAGACTGGATCGGAGATGCCCATGGCAACCGATCTTCAGAGCTGTCAATCACGACATGTTGTGCATCTGAAAACTCAACACCCAGCTTCAAAAAGACACTGATCTGTCAGATTCTTCCTTCCAAAAAGCCTGAAGCTAACTACTGAAGGAAAGACACAACTCAATATTGAAACTCCTCCATGGAAATGTATTTCCCAGATCAATCTATTTTCTATTCAAACACAAAATGTAACTGAAAATACATCTGGTGTGTTTTTGCATGATAGTCTTATCCAATCACTGGCATGCTGAGAGAAGGGAAGAAAGTGCCCATATTCCTCACTGGCATTGATTAATCCTCCTCCAATCAGCTTTTGATTTGGATTAACTTTTTCTATGGGTAATTGCTCAATTCATGTTTGTC
>NC_138307.1:19930000-20037500 GCF_965601325.2 Salmo salar
AACCTCCAGCTCTCTGGCCCAGCATCACAGCTCTCTGCTCTGTCCCCCCCCCCCCCCCCGTTTGACCAACACCATGACACAGGACACACCAAGCCAAGGTCAAGCCCTGGGCACCAAAGTTACCTTGGCATCACCAACTGGCAGCTTTGCTGAATGAACTCTTCTGAACTCCCAAAATTAAGATGGATGCAGTTCGGGGGGGGGGGGGGGGGCGAAGAACAAGGAAAAGTTTGCTGTGTCTATTTCTCGCCGGTGATAGTTTGGATTAGTTTTAGTTATGTAAAGCAGTCAGAAGTGGAGCAGCTTTCAAAGCCAAACGTTAGCGTAGCCTTCCTATGTTCAGGTTCTGAGGAGGCTGTCATTTCCTTGTCATTCCTTGTCATTTCTCATTTCGGGTTTTCTCTTCTCCTGCGTTGGCCCGGGCTCAGCTTTCATGCCATGTGAAGTTTATTTCAGTACACGGTCCAAACTTCCAATATTTACCTCGTACTACACAACTACAACAACCCAAAAGATGAAAGATGCAGAAAAACAAATAAAATGTATGATCTTTTTTTGGTGGTTATTTCAAGTTATACCCACAAGGACCACCCAAAATACCTCTCACTATTTACTACAGCTGAGGTTGAGAGATACCACTCTGTCATTTAATCTCTTCCTGCTTTTCTGGGAGTTGTGACTCCCAAGGTGAGTGTTAGACTGGGGTTAAGCAGGGCTAATCCAATCCACAGGGAACTAGAGCATAGTACCTGACTGGAACCTCAACACTAAAAGCTGTCTAACACCAGGGGCATTACACAGTAAGACTCAGAATGAGTGGTGCTAGCAACGCCAGGGTTGTGGGTTCGATTCCCGCTGGGGTCATACTAACAAAATACACAATCACTCTACTAGGGTCTACTTAGCTTAGGATAAAAGCATATGCTATGCCATATATATTGTATCTCTGGCATCCATGCTGCAGTTCTATAAGTGGACGGTCGAGAGCCTCTGGGTGGATGACTAATGGTTGGACTGGGGTAGTGGTAGCAAGCCAGCCAGCTACAGTACAAAGCAATGGTGGTGTCTGTACTGTCTGAGTCACCGAAGGAGCTGAGCACAAGCTAATTACAGAGCTTCAGGGTAGCAGAGGAGAGCTGAGAGAAACAGAAGAACCTATAGCAGGAAGTGGATGCTCTGGAAATAATGAGGAAATGACCCTGTGGATGTGATTCATTTAACCATCATTTAAAAGCCTAACCATTGTTCATATTAACTGGTGTGGTGTGTACTACCTTGAACAGTTTTAGTTTATTGAACAGTAATGCAAGACGTATTAAACCAGCTCAACTAGAGGTAATTGTAGGTGGTAGGAATTCCTGGAATATAAAGCCAGAGAAATTCTAGCTACACCTCCTGATAAAGTAAGAGAAGTTCTAGCTACACCTGATAAAGTCAGAGAAGTTTTAGCTACACCTCCTGATAAAGTCAGAGAAGTTCTAGCTCCACCTCCTGATAAAGTCAGAGTAGTTCTAGCTACACCTCCTGATAAAGTAAGAGTAGTTCTAGCTACACCTCCTGATAAAGTCAGAGTAGTTCTAGCTACACCTCCTGATAAAGTCAGAGTAGTTCTAGCTACACCTGATAAAGTAAGAGTAGTTCTAGCTACACCTCCTGATAAAGTCAGAGTAGTTCTAGCTACACCTCCTGATAAAGGCAGAGAAGTTCTAGCTACACCTCCTGATAAAGTCAGAGTAGTTCTAGCTACACCTCCTGATAAAGTCAGAGAAGTTCTAGCACCACCGCCTGATAAAGTCAGAGAAGTTCTAGCTCCACCGCCTGATAAAGTCAGAGTAGTTCTAGCTACACCTCCTGATAAAATCAGAGTAGTTCTAGCTACACCTCCTGATAAAGTCAGAGAAGTTCTAGCTCCACCGCCTGATAAAGTCAGAGTAGTTCTAGCTACACCTCCTGATAAAATCAGAGTAGTTCTAGCTACACCTCCTGATAAAGTCAGAGTAGTTCTAGCTACACCTCCTGATAAAGTCAGAGTAGTTCTAGCTACACCTCCTGATAAAGTCAGAGAAGTTCTAGCTACAGCTCCTGATAAAGTAAGAGATGTTTTAGCTACACCTCCTGATAAAGTCAGAGTAGTTCTAGCTACACCTCCTGATAAAGTCAGATTAGCTCTAGCTACACCTCCTGATAAAGTCAGAGTAGTTCTAGTTACACCTCCTGATAAAGTCAGAGTAGTTCTAGCTACACCTCCTGATGAAGTCAGAGTAGTTCTAGCTACACCTCTTGATAAAATCAGAGTAGTTCTAGCTACACCTCCTGATAAAGTCAGAGTAGTTCTAGCTACACCTCCTGATAAAGTCAGAGTACTTCCAGCTCCACCTCCTGATAAAGTCAGAGTAGTTCTAGCTCCACCTCCTGATAAAGTCAGAGAAGTTCTAGCTACGCCTCCTGATAAAGTCAGAGAAGTTCTAGCTACACCTCCTGATAAAGTCAGAGAAGTTATAGCTACACCTGATAAAGTCAGAGTAGTTCTAGCTACACCTCCTGATAAAGTCAGAGAAGTTCTAGCTACACCTGATAAAGTCAGAGTAGTTCTAGCTACACCTCCTGATAAAGTCAGAGAAGTTCTAGCTACACCTCCTGATAAAGTCAGAGTAGTTCTAGCTCCACCTCCTGATAAAGTCAGAGTAGTTCTAGCTCCACCTCCTGATAAAGTCAGAGTAGTTCTAGCTACACCTCCTGATAAAGTCAGAGTAGTTCTAGCTACACCTCCTGATAAAGTCAGAGTAATTCTAGCTACACCTCCTGATAAAGTCAGAGAAGTTCTAGCTACACCTCCTGATAAAGTCAGAGAAGTTCTAGCTACACCTGATAAAGTCAGAGTAGTTCTAGCTACACCTCCTGATAAAGTCAGATTAGCTCTAGCTACACCTCCTGATAAAGTCAGAGTAGTTCTAGTTACACCTCCTGATTTAAGTCAGAGTAGTTCTAGCTACACCTCCTGATAAAGTCAGAGTAGTTCTAGCTACACCTCCTGATAAAGTCAGAGAAGTTCTAGCTACACCTCCTGATAAAGTCAGAGATGTTTTAGCTACACCTCCTGATAAAGTCAGAGAAGTTCTAGCTACACCTCCTGATAAAGTCAGAGAAGTTCTAGCTACACCTCCTGATAAAGTCAGAGTAGTTTTAGCTACACCTCCTGATAAAGTCAGAGTAGTTTTAGCTACACCTCCTGATAAAGTCAGATTAGCTCTAGCTACACCTCCTGATAAAGTCAGAGTAGTTCTAGTTACACCTCCTGATAAAGTCAGAGTAGTTCTAGCTACACCTCCTGATAAAGTCAGAGATGTTTTAGCTACACCTCCTGATAAAGTCAGAGAAGATCTAGCTACACCTCCTGATAAAGTCAGAGAAGTTCTAGCTACACCTCCTGATAAAGTCAGAGTAGTTTTAGCTACACCTCCTGATAAAGTCAGATTAGCTCTAGCTACACCTCCTGATAAAGTCAGAGTAGTTCTAGTTACACCTCCTGATAAAGTCACAGTAGTTCTAGCTACACCTCCTGATAAAGTCAGAGTAGTTTTAGCTACACCTGATAAAGTCAGAGTAGTTCTAGCTACACCTCCTGATAAAGTCAGAGAAGTTCTAGCTACACCTCCTGATAAAGTCCGAGTAGTTCTAGCTCCACTTCCTGATAAAGTCAGAGTAGTTCTAGCTACACCTCCTGATAAAGTCAGAGTAGTTCTAGCTACACCTCCTGATAAAGTCAGAGTAGTTCTAGCTACACCTCCTGATAAAGTCAGAGTAGTTCTAGCTACACCTCCTGATAAAGTCAGAGATGTTCTAGCTACACCTCCTGATAAAGTCAGAGTAGTTCTAGCTACACCTCCTGATAAAGTAAGAGTAGTTCTAGCTACACCTCCTGATAAAGTCAGAGAAGTTCTAGCTACACCTCCTGATAAAGTCAGAGAAGTTCTAGCTACACCTCCTGATAAAGTCAGAGAAGTTCTAGCTACACCTCCTGATAAAGTGAGAGTAGTTCTAGCTACACCTCCTGATAAAGTCAGAGTAGTTCTAGCTACACCCAATGGCAGAACATTCTCAGATCACAAGGAACCAGTTTGAATAGGTAAAGAGGGCCAGTTAAATCACAGTATCGCATATATCTTAGACAGTTCTATGATGGGAGTTCAATGCAATTATTCTCATTTAGTCTGCTGGAGATGAGATGGGTTCCAGTATGACCAGGATCTATCAACCTAATTAAGATCCTTCTGTAAAACCCCAGTAGGAGGTAAAGTTCATCCTCTAATTAGAATACCCCTCCCACTTTTCCCCACTACCCTAAAATGACAGACAAGATTAATGTTGGTAGTCCTACAGGGCATAATATTAGCCATTTGGGACAGTGTTCCTTCTCTTACATCCCACTTTCATCTGTAATAACCCAAGGTAAGACACCATCATATTTCACCCACAGTCTGAATCTTAAATTATTTCTTTCTCCCCCTCCATCTCCCCTAGCGACTGTGGCTGTTGTTGGATCTCTCTGGAGACGTGTCCGGAATGCAGATGGAATCCACTCAGACATACAATAACTTGAGGGGAATAAATATGTCCTAATTGAGAGAAATGATGTAATATTGATCTGGGAGCTCTGAACCCTTGGCATTGCGCGGAGCTCGGCTGCCACTGTGACATTTAGAAAGAATGAGAGAGGAAGAAAGAGGGAGAGAGAGAGATGAAGAGAGAGGGAGAGGCAGTCAGCTGCAGTGCAGTGCGCTGCCTGGCAGAGATGAGGAAGAGACGGGCATTCGACTGTGAAAATGGCAGAGTTCCTTACCGCCGCAGTTTCACAGGAGCTTCCCAGCTTCCCTGTCCTTCCTCAGTACTGCTGTTCTAAGACATGCTTCAATTCAAAGTACTGTCTTCATCACAGTAATATAACTATCTAGGACTGAGCTAAAGGAGTGGGGATGGGAAATATTCCAAACCCTAGCTGGTGGCATTTATATAGTATGATATGCACAGGAAAGGCTTTTCATAGCTAACTCACTGGAGTCAATGCCTTTCAAAAGGACACTGAACAGTAAAGGTATTTAAAAAATCGAAAGGACAGTAGAGGTCCTTTTTATTCCCTGAAGTTCACCAGATGTACTCTTGATGGAGTGGTCACATAATGTACTGGTTCTGCTGAAGGTTAGACACAACATGTCAGACAAAGCTAAATGAATTCCATCCTGGGCCTTGCTTACTCTGACTATAGTGTTTCCATGTATGGCATGACATGCCAGAGAAAGAGCGTGGAATAAGACTGGGGCCAGGTGTCAACCCATGCTCTCCAATTACTGGAAACAATCTATGATTCTTTGTGCGAATCCAGATGACTTTTTGACCCCGTTACATCATGATAATCATGATCCAGAGAAGAGGCAGGATGTGATGGATTCTTGGTATTGGTCATTCCTGTCCTCTACTCTTTGGTTTTTGCACCATCTTCTCCCTCATCTAAAACTTGTCTCTCTGACCTCTGTACACCTTTCCCACATAGCAACCTAGTCATCAATGTCCAATACTCATCCATTTAAATGGTACCTGAGCCATTTCAGAACACTGCCATTTACCACATCGACCTGAAAAAGAGTTGGAAGGAAGAGCAAAGGGATACTGGAACAATGAACTTTGAAGTAACTGTATGGAGAGCGTTGATACAAATATGATCTGTTCTTAAACGAGAAGGGATGATCGTCTTTCCCAACTCTATGATGGTGACCTACTTGTGAGAGAGTCTACTATTCTGTCTCTATTTGAACTGCAGTAGGCTGACTGGTGTGTTTACAGCTCTCAGGTTGAGAATTCACATGGAAACGAGAGATAGAGAGAGAAGGGAGGAAAGAGAGAAAGAGAAAAAGAAAGAGAAAGAGAGAGAGAGAAAGAAAGAGAGTGAGAGAGAGAGAGAGAAAGAAAGAAAGAGAGCAAGAAAGAAAGAAAGAGAGCAAGAAAGAAAGAAAGAGAGAAAGAAAGAAAGAAAGAAAGAAAGAAAGAAAGAAAGAAAGAAAGAAAGAAAGAAAGAAAGAAAGAAAGAAAGAAAGAAAGAAAGAAAGAAAGAGAGAGAAAGAAATAGAGAAAGATAGATAGAGATAGAGAGAGAGAGAGAAAGAAAGAAAAAAGAGAGAAAGAAAGAAAGAAAGAAAGAAAGAAAGAGAGAGAAAGAAAGAGAGAGAAAGAAATAGAGAAAGATAGATAGAGATAGAGAGAGAGAGAGATAAAGAAAGACAGAGAGAGGTGGCAGTGCCAGAGCTAGAGGAGGTTGCTATTCAGTGAGTGACTCACACCCCGACCGGCCCATCAGCATGTACCCTCTCGTTAGCTACGAACGACGATGTCAGAGGGGAATCACATTGCCAGCTAAATGGCAGGTGTCATATGGTTGGATGTGAAAGCTGGAACTGTTGGTCGGTGGAGGAATGCCATAGAATGCCAGTCAGTAAAGTGAGTACCCTGATCAGAGTCGATGTGACCCGGCACACCCCCGCCTGGAAGACAAGTGCTATCCACTGATGTCAAATTATGGGCGATATCAGGTCCGTCCATTGTGGCCATTATTTTGCTCAAAAATAGCCATCCCAAATTGGGCTATGTTTAGTCCATTTTGGTCCAAATTTAGCAGAAGATCAGCCTGACCGATAGCTTGCTGTACTCATTGAAAACATGAGATCCACGAAAATAATCATATATTGCATAGCCTATATTGAGTAAATGATGGTGGCTTTATGGAAATATACACAATAAAGTATTCATAAAAAGTGTTTTAATTTTTTATATTCTGCTATCTTGAGCGTAAAATAAATAATTAGAAACAGGTCCTAGAGGCTAAATGTAGAGTTATTTGGCTATTTTAGTTGAGATTGATACAAACCTTCTGTCTTAGAAATCAAAACTGCGTGATGCGACTATAGGTTATTGATGATTTGAGAAAGTTGCAAAAAAAGCTTTCGCTCTGTTCTTTGACTCGGCTGCACACGCTGTTCTCTCATCAAGTGATCAAATTTTCACACATCAGACTATTCTGAATTGAATCTTGTCTTTACTAATATGTCAAATTTGTTTTGATTTAGAATGGCCCGATTTAGTAACAGGAGCAGGGGAAAATGACATGTCCTCCATATGCACTCCAATAGTGAATGCTAGATAGGGTGCTCAGGTTATTTCACTCCACACATCAACCACTGTTTGAGGAGAATGTAGCCTCTTTCTGCGTGACAGGTGATATTCCGCCCAAACTCTGTATGTCATGGGCTCTCCAACCCTGTTCCTGCTGCTACACAGTGCTTCATTTGGGAAACCTAGTGAAATCTGGTCGGGAACATCGATAGTAACATGTTTTCACAACAAAACATATTTCATTAAACTGTTGACAGCCCATCTCTCTCAAGAAAGGAAAGAAGGAGAGAGGAGATGGAAAAGCATGGTGGTGAGTTATCCTGTAGCTAAAGGTAATGTGTCCGCCTATTTATTAGGAAAATACAAATTCACTATAATTGTAGGTTAACTCTGTATGCCACCCTGCACAATCAATGAACCAATAGCATTTCCTAGGCCTATATATTCTCTCCCAGACTCATGGATAGAATGTTTGGAGAGTAGCATAAGGTAACCAGTCCATCCAGTATGCATAATAATACAGTCACACTCAAAGCGCTGTCCATTTCGTTGTTAGGCTTTGAAACAACATCCACAACAACCATGTTTTACACTGTTTCAACCTGTTGGTGAACTTCTTTCTTCAAATTGATCAATCACAGTGAGGTGAGTTGTGAAAGCACAATACTGTTTTGATGACAAGTGTTTGATGTGGTTTTTGATTGCATTTTGCAATGGAAAACCACATGATGATTGCCGGTGTCGAGGTAATAAGGTCACAGCAACAGCCCTTACTGCACCATTTGTATTATCTTGTCAATCTGTAGAATCAGCCTACCCAAATTTAATTGAAACCTTCACCCTCCTCTCTGCCCCTCCCGCTTTTGCTTCTCCCTGGCTCTCTTGTGTGTGTGTGTGTGTGTGTGTGTGTGTGTGTGTGTGTGTGTGTGTGTGTGTGTGTGTGTGTGTGTGTGTGTGTGTGTGTGTGTGTGTGTGTCTCTGTGTGTGTGTGTCTCTGTGTGTGTGTGTGTGTGTGTGTGTGTGTGTGTGTGTGTGTGTGTGTGTGTGTGTGTGTGTGTGTGTGTGTGTGTGTGTGTGTGTGTGTGTGTGTGTGTCTCTGTGTGTGTGTGTCTCTGTGTGTGTGTGTGTGTGTGTGTGTGTGTGTCTGGCAAATGCAGTTCAAAGATGAGGGAGTTGTGCATTCTCCTTAACAGACTTCACTTAATGGATGAGTGACAACTGTAACAGTTAGCTAATGATATTATTATCAAGGCAGTGGTATAACTGGTAGCCTTTTCCTGCAGTCAAATGACCTAGTGGCCACATGGGTGGAATGTTACTCATATTCTTCATAATTTCATAACTAATAAACATTATTTCAAAACCCGCCGAAAATCTGGTGTTTCTATGTATAACAGTTTGGTTATATTTCTGTCTTCTGTGATGTATATAAAGTGTAATATTGGGATGTAAACTCTAAATGTAATACATTTCAACTCTACATCTGACTTGGTACAGGTGACTTTTGGTAAGCCCATAACCATGTTGTAACAGCTGGGTTTTTGCATAGTTGTTAAAACATAAAATGAAACATTTGAAGGGTTTTCATTCCAAAACGATATACATCCCCTAGGGGTATATCTTTCCCTTTCAGCACAATCTGATACGTATCTAGATACAGGGGTTACGATATGTTACAAGAACCAAACATGTTCATAAGGAGGAAAAACTATTCCATTCGGTTATATATCACTGACAAGCTCTTAACTTTGCCATTATACTTGTTTGATTATGGGGGGGACTAAGCTTTTAATTGGCTTTTATAAACACCCTTAGACTGTGCTGGGGAGAACCTGTCAGGCTCTGAGAGGTTTGTATCTCCATCTATCTGTTTGTATGTCAAATTGAAATAATGCAGACGATAGTAATTATTTAATGCAGTACAGTACATTCTGATTAAGGGCCTATTTATGGCTGTTTTAACTTAAACTGTCTACATCGAACATGTATATTATTATGTGCGTCACTCACTGTCAATACACTGTGTTGTTACCAGATGGAAAAGACTGCTCGCTGACTTTTGTGGCCTATGCACTGAGGGAGGCCTGTGTTCAGGGACACAGTGGTTAGCAAGGCAGTATTCAACATGGTGTTCCTCCTGCACTTTTCCATTCATCAAGAGAGTTACATAATTATGTGTCTCTTTCTGCAGGGTTAGTGTTTGAGGTGCTGGCCCCTCGCTTCTCCTCCTGCATGTGCTCAGACATGGTGCGGCAAAGGGTGTGTTCTCCTCCGGCACGCCCTCAGACATGGTGTGGCAGGGGGTGTGTTCTCCTCCTGCACGCGCTCAGACATGGTGCGGCAGAGGGTGTGTTCTCCTCCTGCACGCGCTCAGACATGGTGCGGCAGATAGTATTCTTTTGGGCTACCTCGCTCAGGACAGGGAGAGACCACTACTTATACAGGTGAGGATTATTCTGGGCTACCTGGCTCAGGACAGGGAGAGACCACTATTTATACAGGTGAGGATTATTCTGGGCTACCTCGCTCAGGACAGGGAGAGACCACCACTTATACAGGTGAGGATTCTTCTGGGCTACCTGGCCCAGGACAGGGGGAGACCACTACTTATACAGGTGAGGATTCTTCTGGGCTACCTCGCTCAGGACAGGGGGAGACCACCACTTATACAGGTGAGGATTCTTCTGGGCTACCTGGCCCAGGACAGGGGGAGACCACCACTTATACAGGTGAGGATTCTTCTGGGCTACCTGGCTCAGGACAGGGAGAGGCCACCACTTATACAGGTGAGGATTCTTCTGGGCTACCTGGCTCAGGACAGGGAGAGGCCACTACTTATACAGGTGAGGATTCTTCTGGGCTACCTGGCTCAGGACAGGGGGAGACCACCACTTATACAGGTGAGGATTCTTCTGGGCTACCTGGCTCAGGACAGGGAGAAACCACCACTTATACAGGTGAGTGTACAACCAAGTCTTTAGTGTTGTGATGATATGTGTATTTATGACAATGTTGTGAGTGTGTGCGTGCGTGTGTTCAGGTGCCAACCCTAGGACCAACCCCCTCTGGAGCAGCAGCTCTGTGTGAGCCGGCCTCTGCTGTGTGTTGGACTACTGAGTGATGCTATGCTCAGGTAACACCCACAATACTACGGCACAGTATCACGTCACACCATCACAGCTGTTCACACTACTTTCTGACCTGTCAGCCTCTGGGTTGTGTTCATTTGAGAAATGGAAAACATTTTTCTACCAAAAACGTCAATGTGCGTTTTGTACCCAAGGATGTCAGAGGGCAACAATCGGTTAACCAACTAACTGAGGAACTTAATTTAACCTTGTGTAATACCCTAGATGCAGTCACACCCCTAAAAACAAAACAAAAATTGTCATAAGAAACTAGCTCCCTGGTATACAGAAAATACACGTGCCCTGAAGCAAGCTTCCAGAAAATTGGAACAGAAATGGCGCTACACCAAACTGGAAGTCTTCCGATTAGCTTGGAATGACAGTACCATGAGGTATCGAAGAGCCCTCACTGCTGATCGATCATCCTATTTTTCCAACTTAATTGAGGAGAATAAGAACAATCCAAAATGTATTTTTGATACTATCGCAAAGCTAACTAAAAAGCAGCATTCACCAAGAGAGGATGGCTTTCACTTCAGCAGTGAAAAATTCAGGAACTTCTTTGATGGAAAGATCATGATCATTAGAAAGCAAATTACGGACAAATTACAGGCTCCTCTTTAAATCTGCGTATTTCTCCAATGCTCAGTTGTCCTGAGTCTGCACAACACTGCCAGGACCTAGGATCAAGGGAGACATTCACGTTTTTTAATACTATATCCCTTGACACATTGATGAAAAAAGTAATGGCCTCTAAACCTTCAAGCTGCATACTGGACCCTATTCTAACTAAACGACTGAAAGAGCTACTTCCTGTGCTTGGCCCTCCTATGTTGAACATAATAAACAGCTCCCTATCCACTGGATGTGTACCAAACTCACTAAAAGTGGCAGTAATAAAGCCTCTCTTGAAAAAGCCAAACTTTGACCCAGAAAATATAAAAAACTATCGGCCTATATCAAATCTCCCATTCCTCTCAAAAATGTTAGAAAAAGCTGTTGCGCTATTTAATTTGTCTTTCTCTCTTCTCTCTCTCTCTTTCTCTTTCTCCTTCTCTTCTCTCAGAGGACCAGAGCCATAGGTCCATGCCTCAGGACTACCTGGCCTGATGACTCCTTGCTGTCCCCAGTTCACCTGGTCGTGCTGTTGCTCCAGTTTCAACTGTTCTGCCTGCGGTTATGGAACACTGACCTGTTCACCGGACGTGCTACCTTGTCCCGGACCTGCTGTTTTAGACTCTCTCTACCGCACCTGCTGTCTCTAACTCTGAATGATCGGCTATGAAAAGCCAACTGACATTTACTCCTGAGGTGCTGACCTGTTGCACCCTCTACAACCACTGTGATTATTATTATTTGACCCTGCTGGTCATCTATGAACATTTGAACATCTTGGCCATGTTCTCTTATAATCTCCACCCGGCACAGCCAGAAGAGGACTGGCCACCCCTCATAGCCTGGTTCCTCTCTAGGCTTCTTCCTAGGTTCTGGCCTTTCTAGGGAGTTTTTCCTAGCCACCGTGCTTCTACATCTGCATTGCTTGCTGTTTGGGGTTTTAGGCTGGGTTTCTATATAGCACTTTGTGACATCGGCTGATGTAAAAATGGTTTTATAAATACATTTGATTGACGTGTAGTCCCGCCATTTTCTTCTGTTTGTTGCCTAATGATCACGACCCTGATGTCCTTCCCCCTGTCAGAGCTGCTGTAATGCATGCTGGGAGGGATGTAGGTCCACCTGGACAGCAGCGTAGTGTGTGTGAGGCCCAAAAATATAAATTAATAAATATCAGAAAGCCACGCCCCCAAATTACCCCATCCCTTTACATTGCTTAAGCCTGATTTGCGTTGAGACTATGTCAAATTCAATGTCCATCATGGCAGATCTGAACGTAATGCAAGCACAATGTGACTTTCCTGCATCCGAACCTAATACAAAGTGATACTAAACTTACATACCATGCACACTTTTGACATAGTGGAAGATACATACTGAATTTATACTGTTTTTCATACTAACATGGATGCAATGTCCAACCCAAAATATAAGACTGTTTACTCCATTGTTTGTACACAATATAATTGTATAAAAATATAGCAGTTGGCTGCACCATTAATTCACTTAATATGGAGGTATTAAATAATGCAACATGTATCTTTTGTCACGCTGGATGCTCAAAATATGAAATAAGATTATTAGAGTCATGCTTCTTCAGTAGTGGAATAAAGACAGTTAGTCCGTGAATGTTGTAAATAAATACTGAAGTGATGTATGATTGTTAATAAAATTGTTCATAGACCAATTTTTTATACTGCGTCTGTGTATAGCCTGCAAGTACATTGAAATTACATTTTTTTGAAGTTCCATCCAAACCTAAATGACATGAAGAATATGTATTTTCAACTTTCAAAACTGAACGTAGACTGTCAGGCATAGCCGTCTTTTCTACGTCTTTTCAATTACATTTTGCTAGGTGGGATGTCCCAAATGACACCCTAGTCATTCTACAGTGGACTCCTTTTGACCAGTGCTTAGAGAGAGAGGAGGGGATCTGGTCTAAAGTAGTGCACTACATTGGGAATAGGGTGCCATTTGGGAGACCAACACACAGACAACACAGCTGGCCTGGTTGAGTGGTCGCTGTTTGTTCTGGTCTGACTGACACAGGCCTCAATTCCATCAGACACAGATGAAAAATGTCAGCCTGGTGGAGGACAATGAGGCCAGAGGATGTCACCCACCCAGTCAGCTCCACAAAGGACCAACATCATTTAGAAAAGATCAAACCAGCTGTGTGTGTGTGTCTGAGGCAAGCTAGCTCCTCTCTCTGTCACTGCACGCGCTCAGACATGGTGCGGCAGATAGTATTCTTTTGGGCTACCTCGCTCAGGACAGGGAGAGACCACTACTTATACAGGTGAGGATTATTCTGGGCTACCTGGCTCAGGACAGGGAGAGACCACTATTTATACAGGTGAGGATTATTCTGGGCTACCTCGCTCAGGACAGGGAGAGACCACCACTTATACAGGTGAGGATTCTTCTGGGCTACCTGGCCCAGGACAGGGGGAGACCACTACTTATACAGGTGAGGATTCTTCTGGGCTACCTCGCTCAGGACAGGGGGAGACCACCACTTATACAGGTGAGGATTCTTCTGGGCTACCTGGCCCAGGACAGGGGGAGACCACCACTTATACAGGTGAGGATTCTTCTGGGCTACCTGGCTCAGGACAGGGAGAGGCCACCACTTATACAGGTGAGGATTCTTCTGGGCTACCTGGCTCAGGACAGGGAGAGGCCACTACTTATACAGGTGAGGATTCTTCTGGGCTACCTGGCTCAGGACAGGGGGAGACCACCACTTATACAGGTGAGGATTCTTCTGGGCTACCTGGCTCAGGACAGGGAGAAACCACCACTTATACAGGTGAGTGTACAACCAAGTCTTTAGTGTTGTGATGATATGTGTATTTATGACAATGTTGTGAGTGTGTGCGTGCGTGTGTTCAGGTGCCAACCCTAGGACCAACCCCCTCTGGAGCAGCAGCTCTGTGTGAGCCGGCCTCTGCTGTGTGTTGGACTACTGAGTGATGCTATGCTCAGGTAACACCCACAATACTACGGCACAGTATCACGTCACACCATCACAGCTGTTCACACTACTTTCTGACCTGTCAGCCTCTGGGTTGTGTTCATTTGAGAAATGGAAAACATTTTTCTACCAAAAACGTCAATGTGCGTTTTGTACCCAAGGATGTCAGAGGGCAACAATCGGTTAACCAACTAACTGAGGAACTTAATTTAACCTTGTGTAATACCCTAGATGCAGTCACACCCCTAAAAACAAAACAAAAATTGTCATAAGAAACTAGCTCCCTGGTATACAGAAAATACACGTGCCCTGAAGCAAGCTTCCAGAAAATTGGAACAGAAATGGCGCTACACCAAACTGGAAGTCTTCCGATTAGCTTGGAATGACAGTACCATGAGGTATCGAAGAGCCCTCACTGCTGATCGATCATCCTATTTTTCCAACTTAATTGAGGAGAATAAGAACAATCCAAAATGTATTTTTGATACTATCGCAAAGCTAACTAAAAAGCAGCATTCACCAAGAGAGGATGGCTTTCACTTCAGCAGTGAAAAATTCAGGAACTTCTTTGATGGAAAGATCATGATCATTAGAAAGCAAATTACGGACAAATTACAGGCTCCTCTTTAAATCTGCGTATTTCTCCAATGCTCAGTTGTCCTGAGTCTGCAGAACACTGCCAGGACCTAGGATCAAGGGAGACATTCACGTTTTTTAATACTATATCCCTTGACACATTGATGAAAAAAGTAATGGCCTCTAAACCTTCAAGCTGCATACTGGACCCTATTCTAACTAAACGACTGAAAGAGCTACTTCCTGTGCTTGGCCCTCCTATGTTGAACACAATAAACAGCTCCCTATCCACTGGATGTGTACCAAACTCACTAAAAGTGGCAGTAATAAAGCCTCTCTTGAAAAAGCCAAACTTTGACCCAGAAAATATAAAAAACTATCGGCCTATATCAAATCTCCCATTCCTCTCAAAAATGTTAGAAAAAGCTGTTGCGCTATTTCATTTGTCTTTCTCTCTTCTCTCTCTCTCTTTCTCTTTCTCCTTCTCTTCTCTCAGAGGACCAGAGCCATAGGTCCATGCCTCAGGACTACCTGGCCTGATGACTCCTTGCTGTCCCCAGTTCACCTGGTCGTGCTGTTGCTCCAGTTTCAACTGTTCTGCCTGCGGTTATGGAACACTGACCTGTTCACCGGACGTGCTACCTTGTCCCGGACCTGCTGTTTTAGACTCTCTCTACCGCACCTGCTGTCTCTAACTCTGAATGATCGGCTATGAAAAGCCAACTGACATTTACTCCTGAGGTGCTGACCTGTTGCACCCTCTACAACCACTGTGATTATTATTATTTGACCCTGCTGGTCATCTATGAACATTTGAACATCTTGGCCATGTTCTCTTATAATCTCCACCCGGCACAGCCAGAAGAGGACTGGCCACCCCTCATAGCCTGGTTCCTCTCTAGGCTTCTTCCTAGGTTCTGGCCTTTCTAGGGAGTTTTTCCTAGCCACCGTGCTTCTACATCTGCATTGCTTGCTGTTTGGGGTTTTAGGCTGGGTTTCTATATAGCACTTTGTGACATCGGCTGATGTAAAAATGGTTTTATAAATACATTTGATTGACGTGTAGTCCCGCCATTTTCTTCTGTTTGTTGCCTAATGATCACGACCCTGATGTCCTTCCCCCTGTCAGAGCTGCTGTAATGCATGCTGGGAGGGATGTAGGTCCACCTGGACAGCAGCGTAGTGTGTGTGAGGCCCAAAAATATAAATTAATAAATATCAGAAAGCCACGCCCCCAAATTACCCCATCCCTTTACATTGCTTAAGCCTGATTTGCGTTGAGACTATGTCAAATTCAATGTCCATCATGGCAGATCTGAACGTAATGCAAGCACAATGTGACTTTCCTGCATCCGAACCTAATACAAAGTGATACTAAACTTACATACCATGCACACTTTTGACATAGTGGAAGATACATACTGAATTTATACTGTTTTTCATACTAACATGGATGCAATGTCCAACCCAAAATATAAGACTGTTTACTCCATTGTTTGTACACAATATAATTGTATAAAAATATAGCAGTTGGCTGCACCATTAATTCACTTAATATGGAGGTATTAAATAATGCAACATGTATCTTTTGTCACGCTGGATGCTCAAAATATGAAATAAGATTATTAGAGTCATGCTTCTTCAGTAGTGGAATAAAGACAGTTAGTCCGTGAATGTTGTAAATAAATACTGAAGTGATGTATGATTGTTAATAAAATTGTTCATAGACCAATTTTTTTACTGCGTCTGTGTATAGCCTGCAAGTACATTGAAATTACATTTTTTTGAAGTTCCATCCAAACCTAAATGACATGAAGAATATGTATTTTCAACTTTCAAAACTGAACGTAGACTGTCAGGCATAGCCGTCTTTTCTACGTCTTTTCAATTACATTTTGCTAGGTGGGATGTCCCAAATGACACCCTAGTCATTCTACAGTGGACTCCTTTTGACCAGTGCTTAGAGAGAGAGGAGGGGCTCTGGTCTAAAGTAGTGCACTACATTGGGAATAGGGTGCCATTTGGGAGACCAACACACAGACAACACAGCTGGCCTGGTTGAGTGGTCGCTGTTTGTTCTGGTCTGACTGACACAGGCCTCAATTCCATCAGACACAGATGAAAAATGTCAGCCTGGTGGAGGACAATGAGGCCAGAGGATGTCACCCACCCAGTCAGCTCCACAAAGGACCAACATCATTTAGAAAAGATCAAACCAGCTGTGTGTGTGTGTCTGAGGCAAGCTAGCTCCTCTCTCTGTCACTGCACGCGCTCAGACATGGTGCGGCAGATAGTATTCTTTTGGGCTACCTCGCTCAGGACAGGGAGAGACCACTACTTATACAGGTGAGGATTATTCTGGGCTACCTGGCTCAGGACAGGGAGAGACCACTATTTATACAGGTGAGGATTATTCTGGGCTACCTCGCTCAGGACAGGGAGAGACCACCACTTATACAGGTGAGGATTCTTCTGGGCTACCTGGCCCAGGACAGGGGGAGACCACTACTTATACAGGTGAGGATTCTTCTGGGCTACCTCGCTCAGGACAGGGGGAGACCACCACTTATACAGGTGAGGATTCTTCTGGGCTACCTGGCCCAGGACAGGGGGAGACCACCACTTATACAGGTGAGGATTCTTCTGGGCTACCTGGCTCAGGACAGGGAGAGGCCACCACTTATACAGGTGAGGATTCTTCTGGGCTACCTGGCTCAGGACAGGGAGAGGCCACTACTTATACAGGTGAGGATTCTTCTGGGCTACCTGGCTCAGGACAGGGGGAGACCACCACTTATACAGGTGAGGATTCTTCTGGGCTACCTGGCTCAGGACAGGGAGAAACCACCACTTATACAGGTGAGTGTACAACCAAGTCTTTAGTGTTGTGATGATATGTGTATTTATGACAATGTTGTGAGTGTGTGCGTGCGTGTGTTCAGGTGCCAACCCTAGGACCAACCCCCTCTGGAGCAGCAGCTCTGTGTGAGCCGGCCTCTGCTGTGTGTTGGACTACTGAGTGATGCTATGCTCAGGTAACACCCACAATACTACGGCACAGTATCACGTCACACCATCACAGCTGTTCACACTACTTTCTGACCTGTCAGCCTCTGGGTTGTGTTCATTTGAGAAATGGAAAACATTTTTCTACCAAAAACGTCAATGTGCGTTTTGTACCCAAGGATGTCAGAGGGCAACAATCGGTTAACCAACTAACTGAGGAACTTAATTTAACCTTGTGTAATACCCTAGATGCAGTCACACCCCTAAAAACAAAACAAAAATTGTCATAAGAAACTAGCTCCCTGGTATACAGAAAATACACGTGCCCTGAAGCAAGCTTCCAGAAAATTGGAACAGAAATGGCGCTACACCAAACTGGAAGTCTTCCGATTAGCTTGGAATGACAGTACCATGAGGTATCGAAGAGCCCTCACTGCTGATCGATCATCCTATTTTTCCAACTTAATTGAGGAGAATAAGAACAATCCAAAATGTATTTTTGATACTATCGCAAAGCTAACTAAAAAGCAGCATTCACCAAGAGAGGATGGCTTTCACTTCAGCAGTGAAAAATTCAGGAACTTCTTTGATGGAAAGATCATGATCATTAGAAAGCAAATTACGGACAAATTACAGGCTCCTCTTTAAATCTGCGTATTTCTCCAATGCTCAGTTGTCCTGAGTCTGCACAACACTGCCAGGACCTAGGATCAAGGGAGACATTCACGTTTTTTAATACTATATCCCTTGACACATTGATGAAAAAAGTAATGGCCTCTAAACCTTCAAGCTGCATACTGGACCCTATTCTAACTAAACGACTGAAAGAGCTACTTCCTGTGCTTGGCCCTCCTATGTTGAACATAATAAACAGCTCCCTATCCACTGGATGTGTACCAAACTCACTAAAAGTGGCAGTAATAAAGCCTCTCTTGAAAAAGCCAAACTTTGACCCAGAAAATATAAAAAACTATCGGCCTATATCAAATCTCCCATTCCTCTCAAAAATGTTAGAAAAAGCTGTTGCGCTATTTCATTTGTCTTTCTCTCTTCTCTCTCTCTCTTTCTCTTTCTCCTTCTCTTCTCTCAGAGGACCAGAGCCATAGGTCCATGCCTCAGGACTACCTGGCCTGATGACTCCTTGCTGTCCCCAGTTCACCTGGTCGTGCTGTTGCTCCAGTTTCAACTGTTCTGCCTGCGGTTATGGAACACTGACCTGTTCACCGGACGTGCTACCTTGTCCCGGACCTGCTGTTTTAGACTCTCTCTACCGCACCTGCTGTCTCTAACTCTGAATGATCGGCTATGAAAAGCCAACTGACATTTACTCCTGAGGTGCTGACCTGTTGCACCCTCTACAACCACTGTGATTATTATTATTTGACCCTGCTGGTCATCTATGAACATTTGAACATCTTGGCCATGTTCTCTTATAATCTCCACCCGGCACAGCCAGAAGAGGACTGGCCACCCCTCATAGCCTGGTTCCTCTCTAGGCTTCTTCCTAGGTTCTGGCCTTTCTAGGGAGTTTTTCCTAGCCACCGTGCTTCTACATCTGCATTGCTTGCTGTTTGGGGTTTTAGGCTGGGTTTCTATATAGCACTTTGTGACATCGGCTGATGTAAAAATGGTTTTATAAATACATTTGATTGACGTGTAGTCCCGCCATTTTCTTCTGTTTGTTGCCTAATGATCACGACCCTGATGTCCTTCCCCCTGTCAGAGCTGCTGTAATGCATGCTGGGAGGGATGTAGGTCCACCTGGACAGCAGCGTAGTGTGTGTGAGGCCCAAAAATATAAATTAATAAATATCAGAAAGCCACGCCCCCAAATTACCCCATCCCTTTACATTGCTTAAGCCTGATTTGCGTTGAGACTATGTCAAATTCAATGTCCATCATGGCAGATCTGAACGTAATGCAAGCACAATGTGACTTTCCTGCATCCGAACCTAATACAAAGTGATACTAAACTTACATACCATGCACACTTTTGACATAGTGGAAGATACATACTGAATTTATACTGTTTTTCATACTAACATGGATGCAATGTCCAACCCAAAATATAAGACTGTTTACTCCATTGTTTGTACACAATATAATTGTATAAAAATATAGCAGTTGGCTGCACCATTAATTCGCTTAATATGGAGGTATTAAATAATGCAACATGTATCTTTTGTCACGCTGGATGCTCAAAATATGAAATAAGATTATTAGAGTCATGCTTCTTCAGTAGTGGAATAAAGACAGTTAGTCCGTGAATGTTGTAAATAAATACTGAAGTGATGTATGATTGTTAATAAAATTGTTCATAGACCAATTTTTTATACTGCGTCTGTGTATAGCCTGCAAGTACATTGAAATTACATTTTTTTGAAGTTCCATCCAAACCTAAATGACATGAAGAATATGTATTTTCAACTTTCAAAACTGAACGTAGACTGTCAGGCATAGCCGTCTTTTCTACGTCTTTTCAATTACATTTTGCTAGGTGGGATGTCCCAAATGACACCCTAGTCATTCTACAGTGGACTCCTTTTGACCAGTGCTTAGAGAGAGAGGAGGGGCTCTGGTCTAAAGTAGTGCACTACATTGGGAATAGGGTGCCATTTGGGAGACCAACACACAGACAACACAGCTGGCCTGGTTGAGTGGTCGCTGTTTGTTCTGGTCTGACTGACACAGGCCTCAATTCCATCAGACACAGATGAAAAATGTCAGCCTGGTGGAGGACAATGAGGCCAGAGGATGTCACCCACCCAGTCAGCTCCACAAAGGACCAACATCATTTAGAAAAGATCAAACCAGCTGTGTGTGTGTGTCTGAGGCAAGCTAGCTCCTCTCTCTGTCACTGACCCAGCAGAGGCTGCATTGTTAGCTCTGAGGAGACCTTCCTCTCTTACACTGAGGGAGCAGAGAGAAGGGAGGAGGAGATGGAGGATGGTGGTGAAGGAGGAGAGAAGGGAGGAGGAGATGGGCATGGTGGGGAAGGAGGAGAGGAGGGGGAAAGATGGGGGATGGTGGGGAAGGAAGAGAGGAGAGGGGAGCAGATGGGGACATGGTGGTGAAGGAGGAGAGGAGGGGGGAGGAAATGGGGGATGGTGGGGAAGGAGGAGAGGAGGGGGAGGAGATGGGGGAGGATGGTAAAGGAAGAGAGGAGGGGGAAGAGATGAAGGGATGGTGGTAAAGGAGGAGAGGAGGGGGTAGGAGATGGGGGGATGGTGGTGAAGGAGAGGAGGAGGGGGAGGAGAAGGGGATGGTGGTGAAGGAGGAGAGGAGGGGGAGGAGATGGGGGATGTGGTGAAGGAGGAGAGGATGGGGAGGAGATGGGGGATGGTGTGGAAAGGAGGAGAGGAGGGGGAGGAGATGGGGGATGGTGGTAAAGGAGGAGAGGAGGGGGAGGACTTGGGGGGATGGAGATGAAGGAGTGGAGGGGGAGGGGATGGTGGGATGGTGGTAAAGGAGGAGAGGAGGGGGAGGGGATGGTGGGATGGTGGTAAAGGAGGAGAGGAGGGGGAAGAAGATGGGGATGGAGGTGAAGGACGAGAGGAGGGGAAGACATGGGGGGGAGGAGATGGGGGATGGTGGTGAAGGAGGAGAGGAGAGGGGAGGAAATGGGGATAGTGGTGAAGGAGGAGAGAAGGGGGAGGAGTCGGGGATGTTGGTGAAGGAGGAGAGAAGGGGGAGGAGTCGGGGATGTTGGTGAAGGAGGAGAGGAGGGGGGAGGCAATGGGGGATGGTGGTGAAGGAGGAGAGGAGGGGGAGGAGATGGGGGATGGTGGTAAATAAGGAGAGGAGGGGGAGGAGATGGGGGATGGAGGTGAAGGAGGAGAGGAGGGGGAGGAGATGGGGGATGGTGGTAAATAAGGAGAGGAGGGGGAGGAGATGGGGGATGTGGTTAATAAGGAGAGGAGGGGGAGGAGATGGGGGATGTGGTAAATAAGGAGAGGAGGGGGAGGAGATGGGGGATGTGGTAAATAAGGAGAGGAGGGGGAGGAGATGGGGGATGTGGTAAATAAGGAGAGGAGGGGGAGGAGATGGGGGATGGAGGTGAAGGAGGAGAGGAGGGTGAGGAGATGGGGGATGTGGTAAATAAGGAGAGGAGGGGGAGGAGATGGGGGATGTGGTAAATAAGGAGAGGAGGGGGAGGAGATGGGGGATGGAGGTGAAGGAGGAGAGGAGGGTGAGGAGATGGGGGATGTGGTAAATAAGGAGAGGAGGGGGAGGAGATGGGGGATGTGGTAAATAAGGAGAGGAGGGGGAGGAGATGGGGGATGGAGGTGAAGGATGAGATCCTTATTGCCCTTGTGTGCTGATGGGCGCCATTCCAGCCACCGTAATAATGCAAGACTAATTATTTTCCACAAGAGTGATCACATCTGCTGGGTTTGGAGGACAGTAAAACCGGCAATCGTTTACCATTACATTCAGTGAGGCATTGTGCAAACTTTAGCAGGGGGAATTACTGTTTCCCTCTTTATGAAGGGGTGAGGGAGTGGGAGGGTGTCCTCTTTATGAAGGGGTAGGGGAGTGGGAGGGTGTCCTCTTTATGAAGTGGTGGAGGTGGGGGAGTGGGAGGGTGTCCTCTTTATGAAGGGGTGGAGGTGGGGGAGTGGGAGGGTGTCCTCTTTATGAACGGGTGGGGGAGTGGGAGGGTGTCCTCTTTATGAAGGGGTGGGGGAGTGGGAGGGTGTCCTCTTTATGAAGGGGTAGGGGAGTGGGAGGGTGTCCTCTTTATGAAGTGGTGGAGGTGGGGGAGTGGGAGGGTGTCCTCTTTATGAAGGGGTGGGGGAGTGGGAGGGTGTCCTCTTTATGAAGGGGTAGGGGAGTGGGAGGGTGTCCTCTTTATGAAGTGGTGGAGGTGGGGGAGTGGGAGGGTGTCCTCTTTATGAAGGGGTGGAGGTGGGGGAGTGGGAGGGTGTCCTCTTTATGAAGGGGTAGGGGAGTGGGAGGGTGTCCTCTTTATGAAGTGGTGGAGGTGGGGGAGTGGGAGGGTGTCCTCTTTATGAAGGGGTGGAGGTGGGGGAGTGGGAGGGTGTCCTCTTTATGAACGGGTGGGGGAGTGGGAGGGTGTCCTCTTTATGAAGGGGTGGGGGAGTGGGAGGGTGTCCTCTTTATGAAGGGGTAGGGGAGTGGGAGGGTGTCCTCTTTATGAAGTGGTGGAGGTGGGGGAGTGGGAGGGTGTCCTCTTTATGAAGGGGTGGGGGAGTGGGAGGGTGTCCTCTTTATGAAGGGGTGGGGGAGTGGGAGGGTGTCCTCTTTATGAAGGGGTGGGGGAGTGGGAGGGTGTCCTCTTTATGAAGGGGTGGGGGAGTGGGAGGGTGTCCTCTTTATGAAGGGGTGGGGGTGAGGGAGTGGGAGTGGGGGGTGCTCCTCTTTATGAAGTGGTGGGGGACGGTGCTCCTCTTTATGAAGGGGTGAGGGAGTGGGGGGTGTCCTCTTTATGAAGGGGTGGGGGAGGGGGAGGGAGGGTGCTCCTCTTTATGAAGGGGTGGGGTTGGGGAGTGGGAGGGAGGGAGGGTGCTCCTCTTTATGAAGGGGTGTGATGGTGAAGGAGTGGGAGTGGGAGGGTGCTCCTCTTTATGAAGGGGTGGGGGAGTGGGAGGGTGCTCCTCTTTATGAAGGGGTGGGGGAGTGGGAGGGTGCTCCTCTTTATGAAGGGGTGAGGGAGTGGGAGGGTGTCCTCTTTATGAAGGGGTGGGGGTGGGGGAGTGGCAGGGTGCTCCTCTTTATGAAGGGGTGGGGGTGGGGGAGTGGCAGGGTGCTCCTCTTTATGAAGGGGTGGGGGAGTGGGAGGGTGCTCCTCTTTATGAAGGGGTGGGGGAGTGGGAGGGTGCTCCTCTTTATGAAGGGGTGAGGGAGTGGGAGGGTGTCCTCTTTATGAAGGGGTGGGGGTGGGGGAGTGGCAGGGTGCTCCTCTTTATGAAGGGGTGGGGGTGGGGGAGTGGGAGGGTGCTCCTCTTTATGAAGGGGTGGGGGAGTGGGAGGGTGCTCCTCTTTATGAAGGGGTGGGGTGAGGGAGGGGGAGGTAGGGTGCTCCTCTTTATGAAGGGGTGGGGGTGGGGGAGGGTGCTGCTCTTTATGAAGGGGTGGGGGTGGGGGAGGGTGCTGCTCTTTATGAAGGGGTGGGGGAGGGAGGGTGCGCCTCTTTATGAAGGGGTGGGGGAGTGGGAGGGGGAGTGGGAGGGTGCTCCTCTTTATGAAGGGGTGGGGGTGGGGGAGGGTGCTGCTCTTTATGAAGGGGTGGGGGAGTGGGAGGGGGAGGGAGGGTGCTCCTCTTTATGAAGGGGTGGGGGAGTGGGAGGGGGAGGGAGGGTGCTCCTCTTTATGAAGGGGTGGGGGAGTGGGAGGGGGAGGGAGGGTGCTCCTCTTTATGAAGGGGTGGGGGAGTGGGAGGGGGAGGGAGGGAGGGTGCTCCTCTTTATGAAGGGGTGGGGGAGTGGGAGGGGGAGGGAGGGTGCGCCTCTTTATGAAGGGGTGGGGGAGTGGGAGGGGGAGGGAGGGTGCTCCTATATGGGGTCTCTGAGTCACCACAATTCTCTTTGGATAGAAGGTACAGTACAGTGTTGTACTCACTGACTATACTAAGAGCATTATGATAAAAGCATTATGAAACATCCATCCTTGGGAAAATACAGACATCGGATCAGGACCACGGTGAAACACATTGCTTTTTGTTTGGTCTACTTTTAGACAGGGTGGGACATCGGATCAGGACCACGGTGAAACACATTACTTTTTGTTTGGTCTACTTTTAGACAGGGTGGGATGTTATTTACATTAGCAGGCAAACATGTCATCACTTCTTTAGGCTGCCAAAGGTCAATACAGGTTCACCATTTCCTCTGCTGACTAATCTCTCATGAGAACACACCTAGAGTGAGTTAGCTAGGAGGAAACATTCCCATAATGCAACACTGTGAACATAATGCATCTAATGGTGTAACAGACTCACCGACACAATGATGTATCTGATTTGTTCTGCTGGGCGGGCCTTGAGGAGACACAGTAATGCTGCCCACCCAGGGCCACAGCAAGCATTTATACAACACGTTTTAATTAAAGAACTATTAGGGAATCGATTGTGAAATGGTAAGAGAAAAAATAGGTGTTGATTAATTTGGGCCTGCAGTTTACGGCTCCCTCTCTGTTCATCTCCTGTCCTCCTCCATTGCTTCTCCTCTTTCTCCATCTCTCCTCTCCCTTCCTCCCTGCTGTCTCTTCTGTCATTTCTCCTCTCCCCCATTACTCTCCTCTCGTTTCCTCCATCTCTCATCATCCTTCCTTCCCTCCTTCACTCATGCTCTCTCCCTCACCCCCCCTCTCTCTATTCTTCCCTTTCTCCATCCCTCCTCCTCTCTTCTCTTCCTCCTTCTCTCGTGCTCGCCTAATTAACTGTCAACTGTAGCCATTTATGTTTCTATATTTTATAAGGGAATGAATATTAAACATTCCCCTCTCTCTTCTCTCTCTCCCCTCTCTCCCCTCTCCACCCCCTCCATCCCTTCTCTCCACCCCCTCTCACTCTCTCTCCCCTCTCCATCCCCTCTCCATCCCCTCTCTCAACCTCCTCTACACCCTCTCTCCCCTCTCCATCCCCTCTCCCACCCTCCCCTCTACACCCTCTCCACCCCCTCTCTTCTCTCTCCACCCCCTCACTCCCCTCTCTCCCCTCTCCACCCCCCTCTCCACCCCCTCTCCCACCCTCCCCTCTCCACCCCCTCACTCCCCGATCCAACACCTCTCTCCACTTTCTACCCCCTCACTCCCCTCTCTCCCAACTCCACCACTTCTCTCCCCATCTCTCCTCTCCCTCTCTCCCCTATACAACCCCTCTCTCCCCTCTCCAACCCCTCTCTCCCCCTCACTCCCCTCTCTCCCCTCTCCACCCCTTCTCTCCCCATCTCTCCTCTCCCTCTCTCCCCTATACAACCCCTCTCTCCCCTCTCCAACCCCTCTCTCCCCTCTCCACCCCCTCACTCCCCTCTCTCTCCTCTCCAACCCCTCTCTCCACTTTCTACCCCCTCACTTACTATCCTGTCTGAGGTGGTGACATGAACATGTTACCGTGACGATGAGAGTAAGTGACAGGATTTTGTATAGCTGGAACTTCAAACAGGCTCCCCCACATATATTATGAATATGTGACTGGGAAACCATATCAAAGCACGGGTGAGCATAAAAACACAGGACCCCCAGCAATCCAGATACACTGCTGTCTGATCTCTTCCATGTTGAAACATTTTTTTATTTTTTTATTTCACCTTTATTTAAGCAGGTAGGCTAGTTGAGAACAAGTTCTCATTTGGAACTGCGACCTGGCCAAGATAAAGCGTAGCAATTCGACACATACAACAACACAGAGTTACACATGGAATAAACAAAGCATACAGTCAATAATACAGTAGAACAAAAGAAAACAAAAAGTCTATATACAGTGAGTGCAAATGAGGTAAGTTAAGGCAATAAATAGGCCATGGTGGCGAAGTAATTACAATATAGCAATTAAACACTGGAATGGTAGATGTGCAGAGGATGAATTTGCAAGTAGAGATACTGGGGTGCAAAGGAGCAAGATAAATAAATAAATACAGTATGGGGATGAGGTAGGTAGATAGATGGGCTGTTTACAGATGGGCTATGTACAGGTGCAGTGATCTGTGAGCTGCTCTGACAGCTGGTGCTTAAACCTAGTGAGGGAGATATGAATCTCCAGCTTCAGTGATTTTTGCAGTTCGTTCCAGTCATTGGCAGCAGAGAACTGGAAGGAAAGGCGGCCAAAGTAGGAATTGGCTTTGGGGGTGACCAGTGAGATATACCTGCTGGAGCGCATGCTACGAGTGGGTGCTGCTATGGTGACCAGTGAGCTGAGATAAGGCGGGGCTTTACCTATCAGAGACTTGTAGATAACCTGTAGCCAGTGGGTTTGGCGACGAGTATGAAGCGAGGGCCAACCAACGAGAGCGTACAGGTCACAATGGTGGGTAGTGTATGGGGCTTTGGTGACAAAACGGATGGCACTGTGATAGACTGCATCCAGTTTGTTGAGTAAAGTGTTGGAGGCTATTTTATAGATGACATCACCGAAGTCGAGGATCGGTAGCATGGTCAGTTTTACGAGGGTGTGTTTGGGAGCATGAGTGAAGGATGCTTTGTTGCGATATAGGAAGCCGATTCTAGATTTCATTTTGGATTGGAGATGCTTAATAATGTGAGTCTGGAAGGATAGTTTACAGTCTAACCAGACACCCAGGTATTTGTAGTTACCCACGTATTCTAAGTCAGAGCCGTCCAGAGTAGTGATGCTGGACGGGCGAGCAGGTGCGGGCAGTGATCGATTGAATAGCATGCATTTAGTTTTACCTGCGTTTAAGAGCAGTTGGAGGCCACGGAAGGAGAGTTGTATGGCATTGAAGCTCATCTGGATGTTAGTTAACACAGTGTCCAAAGAGGGGCCAGAAGTATACAGAATGGTGTCGTCTGTGTAGAGGTGGATCAGAGAATCACCAGCAGCAAGAGCAACATCATTGATGTATACAGAGAAGAGAGTCGGCCCGAGAATTGAACCCTGTGGCACACCCATAGAGACTGCCAGAGGTCCGATTTGACACACTGAACTCTATCAGAGAAGTAGTTGGTAAACCAGGCGAGGCAATCATTTGAGAAACCAAGGCTGTCGAGTCTGCCAATAAGAATGTGGTGATTGACAGAGTCGAAAGCCTTGGCCAGGTCGATGAATACGGCTGCACAGTAATGTCTCTTATCGATGGTGGTTAGGATGTCGTTTAGGACCTTGAGCATGGCTGAGATGCACCCATGACCAGCTCTGAAACCAGATTGCAAAGCGGAGAATGTACGGTGGGATTCGAAATGGTCTGTAATCTGTTTGTTAACTTGGCTTTCGAAGACCTTAGAAAGACAGATATACGTCCGTAGAAGTTTGGGTCTAGAGTGTTACCCCCTTTGAAGAGGGGGATGACCGCAGCAGCTTTCCAGTCTTTGGGAATCTCAGCCGATACGAAAGAGAGGTTGAACAGGCTAGTAATAGGGGTTGCAACAATTTCGGCAGATCATTTTAGAAAGAGAGGGTCCAGATTGTCTAGCCCGGCTGATTTGTATGGGTCCAGATTTTGCAGCTCTTTCTGAACATCAGCTATCTGGATTTGGGTGAAGGAGAAATGGTGGGGGCTTTGGCGGGTTGCTGTGGAGGCTGCCGGGCAGTTGACCAGGGTACGGGTAGCCAGGTGGAAAGCATGGCCAGCCGTAGAGAAATGCTTATTGAAATTCTCAATTATAGTGGATTTATCGGTGGTAACAGTGTTTCCTAGCCTCAGAGCAGTGGGCAGCTGGGAGGAGGTGCTCTTATTCTCTATGGACTTTACAGTGTCCCAGAACTTTTTTGAGTTAGTACTACAGGATGCAAATTTCTGTTTGAAAAAGCTAGCCTTAGCTTTTCTAACTGCCTGTGTATATTTGTTCCAAACTTCCCTGAAAAGTTGCATATCGCGAGGGCTATTCGATGCTAATGCAGAACGCCACAGGATGTTTTTGTGCTGGTCAAGGGCAGACAGGTCTGGAGTGAACCAAGGACTATATCTATTCCTAGTTCAATTTTTTTTTGAGTGGGTAATGCTTATTTAAGATGGTGAGGAATGCACTTTTAAAGAATAGCCAGGCATCATCTACCGACGGGATGAGGTCAATGTCATTCCAGGATACCCCGGCCAGATCGATTAGAAAGGCCTGCTTGCAGAAGTGTTTTAGGGAGCGTTTGACAGTGATGAGGGGTGGTCGTTTGGTCGCAGACCCATTACGGATGCAGGCAATGAGGCAGTGATCACTGAGATCTTGATTGAAAACAGCAGAGGTGTATTTGGAGGGCGGGTTAGTTAGGATGATATCTATGAGGGTGCCCGTGTTTACGGATTTGGGGTTGTACCTGGTAGGTGAGATTGAGGGCATCAATCTTAGATTGTAGGATGGCTGGGGTGTTAAGCATGTCCCAGTTTAGGTCACCTAGTAGCACGAGCTCAGAAGATAGATGGGGGGCAATCAATTCACGTATGGTATCGAGGGCACAGCTGGTGGCAGAGGGAGGTCTATAGCAAGCGGCAACAGTGAGAGACTTGTTTCTGGAAAGGTGCATTTTTAGAAGTAGAAGCTCGAATTGTTTGGGTACAGACTTGGATAGTAATACAGAACTCTGCAGGCTATCTTTGCAGTAGATTGCAACACCGCCCCCTTTGGCAGTTCTATCTTGGCGGAAAATGTTATAGTTAGAAACATGTTTGGATACAGAGGAGATGAACAGTGTCTACAGTATTTACTGTGAATTTTACATCTGTGATTTGACTGCTGCCTTAGTTGCTCAGTAGAGCCTATGGCCTTAGCACTGTCAGTGAATGGACTGCGTAGAATCACCCTCCATCCCCAAACATTTTATCTGATAAACCCAGCCCAGCTTTTATCTGACATAATTTTAAACCACATAATGACTCGCACCTCTTTTCCTGATTGCCACGTTGTACCTCCGCCTCCTGTGTTCATCACCGTGACACATTTACATCAAAGGAAAACCTCCATCATGACCCATTTTCTCTCCCTCCGCAGCTGCTTGTGCTTTAGGCCAATCACAGCGCGGCAGGAAGTATCCCATGTATCCCTGTGATGAGCGGCTGGTTAGGCACACTAATGAACATCATTCATGCTCAGTCACTGTATTCAGGCCAATCATCAGTAGGAATACTAACATCAACCCATCTTAAATGATTGAAAGGTTAATTCCCCATATTATCCAGGTGATCAAACACAGACAGCGTCCATGTTGTATGTTGAGGTAAACCAGATCAGATGCTTTTCGCCATTCAGAGAACATACAGGATTCAACATGTCGGATCGCTGCGGAGCTCTCAAGTGCTCCCTGTGTCCAAGTTGATTTTGCCTTCCAAATAAAGCATCGCTGGCAATTTCATCTTTAATTTCAAGTAGTGTGATATATACTGAGTGGGCTATACTGAGAGGCCCATATTGACTCAAATCAAATCAAAGTTTATTAGTCACATGCAACGAATACATCACGACTCCAATACTTCCCACAGTTGTGTCAAGTTGGCTGGATGTCCTTCAGGTGCTGGACCATTCTTGATACACACGGGAAACTGACACACTCAAACCGGTGCTCCTGGCATCTACTACCATACCCCGTTCAAAGGCACTTAAATATTTTGTCTTGCCCATTCACCTTCTGAATTGCACACATACACAATCCATGTCTCAATTGTCTCAAATCTTAAAAATCCTTCTTTTACCTGTCTCCTCCGCTTCATCTATACTGATTGAAGTGGATTTAACAAGTGACATCAATAAGGGGTCATAGCTTTTATCTGGATTCACCTGGTCAGTCTATGTCATGGAAAGAGCAGTTTCTGTACACTCAGTTTAAATTGTCCCCGTAATCTCAGTAATAAGCACACTGGATGGTTTTCCATTCACAGCAGGCTAAACTGAGTGTCTAGCCTACCCATTTTGAATCAATGCAAATATCCCTTGGTAAAATGATCTACTAAGGTAAAACAGTACTGTGGTACTAATAGTGGCCATATCTTTGGTTAACGTAGCACACAGAGACAGTGCTTGTCTGGGAACATAAACCCGTTGGTGTCTTACCTAACTGCAGCTCCAGGATGCTGAGTTTGCTTTCTGAGGGGAACAGGATCTTTGGAGGCTTGTCTGTCAGAGGGGCTGGAAGACAAAAAGAAAACATTTCAATTCATTTCCACACTTCTGACATTTGTCCATTGAGCCATATACTTATCAAAATGTCTTCATAAACCCGAGCACAGCGCTGAAGAGCGAGCTGAGAATACAGTGCAGACACAGTATGGAAGCTGAAGCAGTAGACAGAGGGAAACTGTTAAAGGATATCCCCTTCTCCAAAAGCCTCCAACATCAATCTACTTCAAAACTTTACCCTGGCAACCGTTTTTAATCCCAGCTAACGGCTTCAGTACCTTGTGGACCAAGCACGTCAGTGACTCCACTGGCTGTGCTACAGTGTGAACATGGATTCAGGTTGGATGGGTATTTACCCCAAAACCCCGGTTTATTCTCTGTTATGTAGGGAAGGTCTTCAGTAGCGTTCACGGATATCTTAGCAGCTATTTACATATGTCACATTCATATGTCACATTCATATGTCAGATTGTTGCGACGACTCGTCACAGCAGAACAAAATACCTATAAATAATCCATTGGTGAATTTCCTTCAACCTCGATGTTGAGTTAGATGGATCAAGCCAGCCACAGAGGGAGGACAAGGAGAAATATGTAGTGTGTGACTGGAAGTGCTATCCTGTCATGATGAGCTTAATCGTATCAAGCTGCTCGTTTTTCAGCCGCCCGGATTCCAACTTGCGTACGGTCCGGATGCATTTAAAGGGGCTACGTTCGGTTTAGTCTTAGTGTATTCTCAGACTACACAGAGAGAATACATCTAATATCCATATTCTGTGAAGTGCAAGCCTATTTACCATAAACGTAAAAAAATGTATCCGCGCTGCAATGAAACACTCTTGGGTACGACATATGGCATCGCTGAAATCTGTATTTGTATTGTTGTTCAAAGCCTTTAACTCAGAGGCAAATAACTGGTGGTGGTGGTGGCACTGTATACTGTAAGAAGCAGTGGCAACATAAATAAGCTTTACAAAGGAGGAGGTAGGAACCCAGGAAGTGCTTTAGATACTTCATACTCATACAGATGCTGGATCTTAATTTGATCACAGCAGGAAATGAAAACTTGTAATGTATTCAAGGTTTAAAAAGGCTTCTAAAGTTTGCAATTTCCACTTGTGTCAGACTTGATTTGCCCTAACTAAAAATGTATCACCCCCTACAAAAATATACATTAATTATAATCCACACAATAATTCACATTTCCTGTTGCTGCAGGATTATCTTCCTGCTGTTGGTCAAATTAAGAGCTGTACTTGTCATCCTTCTTGTCAACTAATGTTCTCTGTCCAATAGAGTGTTCGGCTTTTTATCTGGTTCTATAGCTTCACATGTCATATTTACCAAAAGTAATGACTAATCATGCTCATTATTCACAATGTAAAGGTCAGTGACTTCTGCAGCTAATGCATCAGCTAAAGAGGTCAGCTGTACATTAAACAGCACATGAACACATGCACGGTGGATATAACAGTTAAAAGAATGGACAAAAGCAATCTAGTACAATGACAAAACTAGTTGGGTCTTCCCTTAGACCTGAATTCAAACTGATCATTAATGGAAGGTTTCTTATGTAACATATTTCCTATGAGACAAGTAAAATCTTCTTCTGATCAGCAATTATCTCTTCTCCCCCCCCATGTTCTACTGTAGATATGCATAATTAATGAACACTTGTTTGATACTGCAGCGATGATAAAATCGTAGCTATGAGAGGTCACAGATGATTCACCATTGTGAAGATACTAGTTTTCTGTCTGTTTCGACCCCCATTGGAATACACCAGCCCCAATTAGGCCTAGCGAGAAGTAACAAAAGATCTGCACTTAGGGCCATCCCATGATCATTAGTGCTTAATTGGGCACCCTCTTCAAAGTGGCATTGGAAAGTCCTCATATCTAAGATAATTTATTTAAGAGTAGTAAGAGTATGAACAATCAGTCTGAGTGTGAAAACGGTCAGGGAGAAACTCTTATAGGGGAATGAATTCTGGCACAAAACAACATGGCAGCTGTAGAGTTGGTAGTAGTCAGAGGTGTAGGTACACTGTGTGGTGTTTCCTGTATGTGTTGCCAGTCTAGTCTGCTTGCTCATTAAAGAACAGCAGTTGAATGTGTTCATTTATCATCAGGTACAAACAGCCTTCACTAAATCTTTTTGGGGGGATACCTGTGTCTTTCTATCCAGTGTTGCAACAATTTGCCATGGTCCATACTGCTTTGCAACTGCAGCTTGGTGAACCAAAAGTAGGACTGAAAAAGGTCATTGATGTACCATACACAGTCTTAGTGAAAAATAACCTCTTTGGAGCAAAATGGATGACATTTGGGAGTCAATGGTTCTCATTTGACACATTAAAGTCTATTCTCTGGTGACTGTGTGAAATGACTCTCCATCATGCAGTGATAATGTGGTGCCGTCTCAATTCATGACTAATGAGCCAAACCACGACACCGTCCCCATTCGGAGAGAGAGAGAGGGCCGAGACCAAATCGTGACACCAAAACTCGTTAGTTACGAACTCAAACTAGAGCCTCGATCCACAAAATGTTTCCCTGGCGGGAGCACGAGCAAAGCTCCGCTCACGGAAAATCTCATTATGTTAATTTTCTTTATGAAATATGCATTGAATATTTTGTTTAATCACGACATGAAAAAGAAAACACAGTCGTTCCCGAAAATGATTAGTCCAACATGAGGCAGGCATGAACAGGGTACAAAAAGTCTGTGGACGCCATTTTGGCAGGAGGGTGACCATAGTTCTGATAACTGAAAGAGAGAAACTGAGCAGTACTTTGATATGATGAGAACTCATAGTAGTACCACAGTGGACTCAACATTGACCAATTATAGGCCAAACACAATATGTATTCAGAGTTTCCTAAATCCATTGGTATTGACTGTGAGGCAGAATATTAATAACCTTAATCCATTGGTATTGACTGTGAGGCAGAATATTAATAACCTTAATCCATTGGTATTGACTGTGAGGCAGAATATTAATAACCTAAATCCATTGGTATTGACTGCGAGGCAGAATATTAATAACCTAAATCCATTGGTATTGACTGCGAGGCAGAATATTAATAACCTAAATCCATTGGTATTGACTGTGAGGCAGAATATTAATAACCTGAATCCATTGGTATTGACTGTGAGGCAGAATATTGATAACCTAAATCCATTGGTATTGACTGTGAGGCAGAATATTAATAACCTAAATCCATTGGTATTGACTGTGAGGCAGAATATTAATAACCTAAATCCATTGGTATTGACTGTGAGGAAGAATATTAATAACCTAAATCCATTGGTATTGACTGTGAGGCAGAATATTAATAACCTAAATCCATTGGTATTGACTGAGGCAGAATATTAATAGTGGATTGCTTGGTGAGATTCATATCACACATTACCATTGATGTAACCAGTTATGGATTTATCTGATTGTAATTTCTTCTTTGAGATGACTAGAGACATTCACAGACACAGACGCACACACACAGAGTAGGTACTGTATTGTAGGCTCTCCTCAGGGACTGGCTAGAGATGTAGCTGGACCTGGATGGAGCCACCTACCTACACGACCTTCCCTATCTCCATAGGATTCTGGAGCTAACTGCCTCTCAGTCCCTGTCTCTGTAGGGTTCTGGAGGTACCTGACTACGCTTCCCTGTCTCTGTAGGGTTCTGGAGCTATCTGACTACACTTCCCTGTCTCTGTAGGGTTCTGGAGCTACCTGACTACACTTCCCTGTCTCTGTAGGTTTCTAGAGCAACCTGACTACCCTTCCCTGTCTCTCACCTCCTCCCTGTAGGCTGTCTCGTCGTTGTTGATGATCAAGCCTACCACTGTAGTGTCGTCAGCAAACTAGATGATTGAGTTGGAGGCATGCATGGCTATGCAGTCATGGGTGAACAGGGAGTACAGGAGAGGGCTGAGAACGCACCCTTGTGGGGCCCCAGTGTTGAGGATCAGCGGAGTGGAGATGTTGTTTCCTACATTCACCCCCTGGGGGCGGCCGTCAGGAAGTCCAGGACCCAGTTGCACAGGGCGGGGTCGAGACCCAGGGTCTCAAGCTTAATGATGAGTTTGGAGGGTACTATGGTGTTGAATGCTGAGCTGTAGTCAATGAACAGCATTCTTACATAGGTATTCAGTGTGCAATGTGATGGCGATTGAATAGTCTGTGCACCTATTGGGGTGGTAAGCAAATTGGAGTGGGTCTAGGGTGACTAGTAGGGTGGAGGTTATATGATCCTTGACTCGTCTCTCAAAGCACTTCATGATGACAGAAGTGAGTGCTACGGGGCGGTAGTCATTTAGTTCAGTAACCTTAGCTTTCTTGGGAACAGAAACAATGGTGGCCATCGTGAAGCATGTGGGGACAGCAGACTGGGATTGATTGAATATGTCCGTAAACACACTAGCCAGCTGGTCTGCGCATGATTTGAGGACACGGCTGGGGATGGCGTTTAGGCCGGCAGCCTTGCGAGGGTTAACACGTTTAAATGTTTTACTCACGTCGGCCACAGAGAAGGAGAGCCCACAGTCTTTGGTAGCGGGCTGTGTCGGTGGCACTGTATTGTCCTCAAAGTGCGCAAAGAAGTTGTTTAGTTTGTCTGGGCGTAAGACGTCGATGTCCGCGACAGGACTGTTTTTTTTTTGTAATCCGTGATTTTTATGTAGATCCTGCCACATACTTCTCCTGTCTGAGCCGTTGAATTGCGACTCCACTTTGTCTCTATACTGACACTTGTTTGTTTGATTGCCTTACGGAGGGAATAACTACAATGTTTGTATTTGGCCATGTTTCCAGTCGCCTTGTGTCATGATTCCCACCGACGGTGGCGCCCCCTCCTGCTCGGGTGGCGCTCGGCGGTCGTCGTCACCGGCCTATTAGCTACTACCGATCCCTTTTTGGTTTTCCCTTTTTTTGGTTTTGGGCACCTGTGGCCAATTAGCTATTAGAGGGGGTATTTAGTTCAGCTGGCCCGTCTGTTGTTTGTGCGGGATTAATTTGTGTGCATTGACGAAGTGTTGTTCGTCGGCTTTACCTGGTCGTCTATTTTGTATTTTATTCCCTATGGTTGGGAACTTTTGTTTATCCTGTGTGATTAAAAACACCACTCCCTGTGTTCGCTGCTTCCTGCGCCTCATTCCTCCTACCCGACTACCGAAGCCGTTACGGAATCCCGCACCACTGAAAAAGGCATGGAATCAACGGGAGCAGCGGGCACTCCTCTTCCTTCGATGGAGGAATGTGTGCTTCACCACACCGCATCGGATCAGCGATGGACCAGATGATGGAGAGGATGGACCGATGGGAGAGAAGTGGAATCCTCTCTCCACCTCCACCTCCTCCGATACAGCCACCTTCGCCTCCCACTACGTCTGGCTCTGGCGCGCTTCGTTTGGCGCTCCCAAGGGAGTACGATGGTGCGGCGGCTGGGTGCCAGGGGTTTTTGCTCCAGCTTGAGCTGTACCTGGCCACCGTCAGACCTGCTCCTACAGGAGAGGAGAGCGTGAGTGCCCTCGTTTCCTGCCTGACGGGCCGGTCTCTGGAATGGGCTAATGCGGTCTGGAACAGCCCAGACTCGGCGAGGGACCACTATCCAGAGTTCACCCGCCGCTTTCGGGCCGTGTTCGACCACCCTCCAGAAGGAAGAGCGGCGGGTGAACGGCTGTTCCACCTCAGGCAGGAGATGAGGAGTGCTCAGGACTTCGCGCTGGAGTTCAGGACCTTGGCTGCTGGGGCGGGGTGGAACGACAGGGCCCTCATGGACCACTACCGCTGCAGTCTCCGGGCGGACGTCCGCAGGGAGCTGGCCTGTCGGGACACAGCTCTGTCCCTGGACGAGCTTATAGACATGTCCATCCGTCTCGACAATTTGCTGGCTGCCCGCGGGCGTTCGGAGAGGGTCCTGCCCGTTCCACCCCCGTGCACCCCGCCCCTACCCCTATGGAGGTAGGGGGGGCCGTGCCAAGGGGCACCAGAGGAGGTGACTCCTCCTGCACCAGCTGTGGTCGGAGAGGACACACGGCCGACCGGTGCTGGAGGAGCCAGTCTGGGAGTCGAGAGGGCAGGCAGAACACTTCTCGGTCACCTCAGGTGAGTCAGCACCAGAGTCACCCAGAACCCCCTGTTGGTCACGTGTTTTTACCTGTTTTGTTTACCAAATTTTTTCCCTCTTCCCAGCATAGGGCGCTAGTCGATTCAGGCGCAGCTGGGAACTTAATGGATCGTGGACTTGCCATCAAGCTGGGCATTCCGCGGGTGCCGTTAGATTCCCCCTTCACCGTGCACTCCCTAGATAGCCGACCATTAGGGTCAGGGCTAATCAGGGAGTCTACAGTGCCACTGGACATGGTAACGCAGGGGAATCATAAGGAACGCATTCGTTTTTTCCTAATTGATTCGCCTGCGTTTCCGGTGGTGCTAGGGGTCCCCTGGCTGGCTGGTCACAATCCCCGTATTTCGTGGAAACAGGGGGTTCTCCAGGGGTGGTCAGAGGAGTGTTCAGGGAGGTGTCTAGGAGTTTCCATAGGTGCCACGTTGGTGGAAAGTCCAGACCAGGTGTCCACTGTGCGCATTCCCCCTGAATACGCCGATTTGGCGATCGCTTTTTGTAAAAAGAGGGCGACCAAATTACCACCTCATCAACAGGGGGATTGTGCGATAGATCTCCAGGTTAACGCTGCACTTCCCAGGAGTCACGTGTACCCCTTGTCACAGGAGGAGACGGCGGTTATGGAGACATATGTCACGGAATCCCTGGGACAGGGGTACATTCGGCCCTCCATCTCACCCGCTTCCTCGAGTTTCTTTTTTGTGAAGAAAAAGGAGGGAGGTCTGCGTCCGTGCATTGATTACCAAGGTCTAAACGCTATCACGGTGGGGTTTAGTTACCCACTACCTCTCATCGCTACGGCGGTGGAATCATTTCACGGAGCACAGTTCTTCACAAAACTGGATCTCAGGAGCGCGTATAACCTGGTGCGTATCAAGAAGGGAGACGAGTGGAAAACCGCCTTTAGTACCACATCGGGCCATTATGAGTACCTCGTCATGCCGTATGGGTTGAAAAATGCTCCAGCCGTCTTTCAATCCTTTGTTGACGAAATGCTCAGGGACCTGCACGGGCAGGGCATGATAGTCTATATCGATGACATTCTGATATATTCCGCCACCCGCTCCGCGCATGTGTCCCTGGTACGCAAGGTGCTTGGTAGACTGCTGGAGCATGATCTATACGTTAAGGCTGAGAAGTGTGAGTTTTCCAAACGAGCCGTCTCCTTTCTGGGTTCATCGCATTTCCACCACGGGGGTGGTGATGGAGTGTGACCGCGTTAAGGCCGTGCGTAATTGGCCGACTCCAACCACGGTGAAGGAGGTGCAGCGCTTCTTAGGCTTTGCCAATTACTACCGGAGGTTTATCCGGGGTTTTGGCCAGGTAGCGGCTCCCATTACCTCACTGCTGAAGGGGGGGGCGGTGGGTTTGCTATGGTCGACGGAGGCGGACGGAGCCTTCAAGAAGTTGAAGACGCTGTTCACCGACGCACCCGTGTTGGCGCACCCGGACCCGTCTTTAGCGTTCATAGTGGAGGTGGACGCATCCGAGGCTGGGGTGGGTGCCGTGCTATCACAGCGCTCGGGTACGCCATCGAAACTCCGTCCCTGCGCTTTCTTTTCGAAGAAGCTCAGTTCAGCGGAGCGCAACTACGATGTGGGGGACAGGGAGTTGCTAGCGGTGGTCAAAGCCCTGAGGGTGTGGCGGCACTGGCTTGAGGGGGCTAAGCACCCCTTTCTCATCTGGACCGACCACCCAAACCTGGAGTACATCCGGGCAGCGAGGAGACTGAATCCACGTCAGGCGAGGTGGGCCATGTTCTTCGCCTGGTTTAGGTTTACCATCTCCTATAGACCGGGTTCCCTGAATACTAAAGCCGACGCGCTGTCCCGTCTCTATGACACGGAGGACCGGCCCATCGATCCAACTCCCATCATTCCAGCGTCTAGGCTGGTGGCACCAGTGGTATGGGAGGTGGACGCGGACATTGAGCGGGCATTGGTGTTGGAACCTGCGCCTGCGCAGGTGGCCGTGGGGCGCATGTATGTGCCGCTCGGTGTTCGTGATCGTTTGATTCGGTGGGCGCACACGCTACCTACTGCGGGTCATCCTGGTGAGACGAGGACAGTACGGAGTCTAAGGGGGAAGTACTGGTGGCCCACCTTGGCGAAGGACGTGAGGTCCTATGTCTCTTCCTGTTCGGTATGTGCCCAGAGTAAGGCTCCTAGGCATCTACCGAGAGGGAAGTTACAACCCCTCCCCGTTCCACAACGACCATGGTCGCACCTGTCCATTGACTTCTTGACAGATCTTCCCCCCCTCTCAGGGGAACACGGCGATTCTGGTGGTTGTGGATCGGTTCTCTAAGTCCTGCCGTCTCCTCCCATTGCCCGGCCTCCCTACGGCCTGCAGACTGCGGAGGCCCTATTTACCCACGTCTTCCGGCACTTCGGGGTGCCGGAGGACATTGTCTCTGATCGAGGTTCCCAGTTCACATCCAGGGTCTGGAGAGCGTTTATGGAGCGGCTGGGGGTCTCGGTCAGTTTGACCTCCGGTTATCACCCCGAGAGCAATGGGCAGGCGGAGAGGGTGAACCAGGAGGTGGGCAGGTTCCTGAGGTCGTATTGCCAGGACCGGCCAGGGGAGTGGGCGAGGTATATTCCCTGGGCTGAATTAGCCCAGAACTCACTTCGCCACTCCTCTACTAACATATCACCCTTTCAGTGTGTGTGGAGCCAGACCGAGGCTCCTGCGGTGGAGGACTGGGTCCAGCACTCCAAGGAGACCTGGAGAGCCGTCCAGGACTCACTAAAGGAGGCCAGTGCACGGCAGAAGAGGAGTGCTGACCGCCACCGCAGTGAGGCGCCCGTGTTCGCACCGGGAGACAGGGTCTGGCTCTCGACCCGGAACCTGCCCCTCCGCGTGCCCTGCCGGAAGCTGGGGCCGCAGTGTGTGGGGCCCTTCAAAGTCCTGAGGAGGATAAACGAGGTGTGTTATCGGTCGAAACTCCCTTCCTATTACCGCATTAACCCCTCGTTTCATGTGTCTCTCCTCAGGCCGGTGGTAGCTGGTCCCCTTCAGGAAAATGAGGTGCCGGAGGTCCCTCCGTCCCCTCTGGACATCGGGGGGTCCCCGGCGTACAGCATTCGGGCCATTCTGGACTCTAGACGCCGGGCGAGGGGCCTGCAGTACCTCGTAGACTGGGAGGGGTACGGCCCGGAGGAGAGGTGCTGGGTGCCGGCGGAGGACGTCCTGGACCCATCTATGTTGAGGGATTTCCACCACCTCCGTCCGGATCGCCCTGCACCTCGCCCTCCGGGTCGACCTCGAGGCCGGTGTCGGCGCGCTGCGGGAGCCGCGCGTCAGGAGGGGGGTACTGTCACGATTCCCACCGACGGTGGCGCCCCCTCCTGCTCGGGTGGCGCTCGGCGGTCGTCGTCACCGGCCTATTAGCTACTACCGATCCCTTTTTGGTTTTCCCTTTTTTTGGTTTTGGGCACCTGTGGCCAATTAGCTATTAGAGGGGGTATTTAGTTCAGCTGGCCCGTCTGTTGTTTGTGCGGGATTAATTTGTGTGCATTGACGAAGTGTTGTTCGTCGGCTTTACCTGGTCGTCTATTTTGTATTTTATTCCCTATGGTTGGGAACTTTTGTTTATCCTGTGTGATTAAAAACACCACTCCCTGTGTTCGCTGCTTCCTGCGCCTCATTCCTCCTACCCGACTACCGAAGCCGTTACACCTTGCCATGATTAAATGCGGTGGTACGTGCTTTCAGTTTTGCGCAAATGCTGCCATCAATCCACGGTTTCTGGTTAGGGAAGGTTTTAATAGTCAGAGGGGGTACAACATCTCCTATACACTTCCTTATAAACTCACTCACTGAGTCAGCGGTGAGCGAGGACTGGGAACATATCCCAGTCCACGTGATCGAAGCAATCTTGAAGCGTGGAATCCGATTGGTCAGTCCAGTGTTGGATAGACCTAAGCACGGGCGCTTCCTATTTTAGTTTCTGCCTATAGGAGGGGAACAACAAGATGGAGTCGTGGTCAGATTTGCCAAAAGGAGGGCAGGGGAGGGCCTTGTATGCATCGCGGAAGATAGAGTAGCAGTGGTCGAGTGTGTTACTCGCTCGTGTAATGCAATCGATATATTGCTAGAATTTAGCTAGCCTGTTCTCAGATTAGCTTTGTTAAAATCCACAGCTACAATAAATGCAGCCTCAGGATATATGGTTTCCAGTTTGCATAAAGTCCAGTGAAGTTCCTTGATGGCCGTCTTGGTATCCGCTTGCGGGGGGATGTAGACGGCTGTGACGATAACCGAGGAGAGTTCTCTTGGGAGATAATACGGTCAGCATTTGATTGTGAGGAATTCAGTTGAACAAAAGGACTTGAGTTCTTGTAAGTTGTTACAATTACACCATGAGTCATTAATCATGAAACACACACCCCCGCCCTTGTTCTTACCAGAGAGATGTTTGTTCCTGTCGGCGCGATGCACTGAAAATCCCGTTGGCTCTACGGACTCCGACAGCATGTCCCTAGCTGTCACGACTCCTGCCGAGGGTAAATCCTCTCCCTGTTCGGGTGGCGCTCGGCGGTCGTCGTCACCGGCCTACTAGCTGCCACCGATCCCTTTTTCCTTTTCTGTTGGTTTTGTCTTTATTATTTGCACCTGTGTTCACTTAGTGATTAGTTGGGTATTTAAGCCCGTTTCCCCACCTGTTCTGTGTGCGGGCTTAATTCCGTTCTTCCACTGTGTGTTGTTTCGTGGAACGTGTTTTGGGTCGTTGTATTTTTATTACGCCCTATTGTATTTTGGGTGTATACTCTTTTTGATGGTGCATTTAATAAAAGCACTATAGTAAACGCTATTGTTTCCTGCGCCTGACTCCACACCCACAACGTCAGTCGTTACACTAGCGAGCCATGTCTCTGTGAAACAGAGTATGTTACAATCCTGGATATCTCTTTGGAAAGCAACTCTTGCCCTAATTTCGTCGACTTTGTTAACTAGGGACTGGACATTAGCAAGTAATATACTCAGAAGCAGTGGTTGGTGTGCGCACATCCGAAGCCTCACTAGAAGACCGCTCCGGCACCCTCTCCTCTAACTGCATTGTTTTGGGTCGGCCTTTGGAATCAGTTCAAATGCTCTGGGAGGTGCAGACAAAGGATCCACTTGGGAAAGTCGTATTCCTGGTCGTAGTGCTGGTTGTGCTGGTAAGTTGACGTCTCTCTGATATCCAATACTTCTTCCCGGCTGTATGTAATAACACTTAAGGTTTTCTGGGCTAACAATGTAAGAAATAATACATAAAAAAACAAAATACTGCACAGTTTCCTAATGACTTGAAGCGAAGCTGCCATCTCTATCGGCGCCATCTCCATGATTTGCCTGATCATTAAGTTAAACTGTCAAAGCATACTGTTTTGGTTCAGATACAAGCAGAAGCTCCACATCATTAATTCTCTTGGTTGTAGAAAAGTGTTAACCTTTAATTTCAAGAACTATCTGTAGGGGAACATTGTCTTAGTCCATAGATAATATATAAATATAGAATATTCAGTATATATACAGTAATCTGTACTGTTTCAGTTTTTTGCACAATACAAATATTCCATTTCTCTGCAATAATATATGTTCTCTGTCCCTCTCTCTCTGTCTCTCTCTCTCTGCAATAATATATTCTCTCTGCACATCTCTCTCTCTCTCGCTCTCGCTCTCTCTCTCTCTCTCTCTCGCTCTCGCTCTCTCTCTCGCTCTCTCTCGCTCTCTCTCTCGCTCTCGCTCTCGCTCTCTCCCATTTAATGGCATGGGGAACATGTTTACATTGAATATGACATTTCAAATGTACTATTATGTCTATATACAGTGTTGTAATGATGTGCAAATAGTTAAAGTAAAAAAAGAGAAAATAAATAAACATAAATATAGGTTGTATTTACAATGGTGTTTGTTCCTCACTGGTTGCCCTTTTCTTCTGGCAACAGGTCACATAGCCTGTCTTCTCTTGAGAGCCAGGTCTGCCTACGGCGGCCTTTCTCAATACGAAGGCTATGCTCACTGAGTCTGTACATAGTCAAAGCTTTCCTTAATTTTGGGTCAGTCACAGTGGTCAGGTATTCTGCCACTGTGTATTCTCTGTTTAGGGCCAAATAGCATTCTAGTTTGCGCTGTTTTTTTGTTAATTATTTTCAATGTGTCAAGTAATTATATATATTCTCTCTCTCTCTCTCTCTCTCTCTCTCTCTCTCACTCTCTCTCTCTCTTCTCTCTCTCTCTCTCTCTCTCTCTCGCTCTCTCTCTCTCTCTCTCTCTCTCTCTCTCTCTCTCTCTTTCTCTCTCTCTCTCTCACTCTCTCTCTCTCTCTCGCTCTCTCTCTCTCTCTCTCTCGCTCTCTCTCTCCTTCCAACATGCTAGTTATGCTAGACCATAACTGTAACAGAACTAAGGAACAATGCTACACTGTAATCACACTGTACCAGCCCTGCCTAACAAATGAATAGATAGCTTCTAGCGTCGCTGAATGTAAAGTGGTGCCTGCCCTACGCTTCCAATAATGGGTGGTGGTAATGGTGAGGGGGTGGGCGGATTGCAATGTATTCTTAAAAACCTTTTCCTTCTTCCTACTTCAACCTTTTCCATTAATTCTGTCTATTTGGGGCCATTAGTGTGAAGTATCCCTCCACTCCCCCTTCTGGAGGTTGCCATCAGTTACAGCCCTACATTGTGCAGCCGGTAGCAGCAGAACACTAATCATTAGCAGGGTGGAAGCCAGGCTCTCTGGGGGGTATCCTTTAACAAATGTCAGGATTGAGCTGGAGGGGAAATTGCTCTCCCAAAGGCGGCCGTACATCAGAGGACACAAGACAAGAGTAGCGCTGATCCCTCTAAGAGAAGCACACTTTAAAACAAGACTCATGGTGAAATCACTCCTTCTTGCTCCGGTTAGGTGTGAAAACGCTAGTTGAACAGAACAGAAGCGAACAGCACAGCATCTCCTTTGCTGGGATATAATTGGATCCCTCAGGTTTTGGTGAGAATTTGCAAAGGGTATGTGGTTGTAGACAAACTTCTGGAACAAAGAGGATGTAGGAAAAAGCAGGAGTATCTTCTGTTAGTTTTAACATAGATATTTTTATATTTTCATGGACATAAATGGGTTGCAATTACATTCATCTGTAGTATCCCAGGTTTCATCCATTAATGGGATTAAAACATAAAAATATCAAATGCTTTCACTTGATTAAAAGCTGCTTGGGTAGTAGGTGACAGACAGACACAGGGAGAATCTCAATTGCATACTCCTCACGTCCTCTCTCCTCCCCTCCTCCTCAAAACCCATTGGATGAGAAAGCCAGAGGTCCCTCTCTTCTGAACTTCTCCTCCAATGGGTTTTGAGAAGAAGGCAAGGAGAGAGCAGAGAGGACGCGAGGAGTATGCAATTCAGATTTTCCCATTCTCATGGTGTAGTTTAGAGGAGACATCAGGTGGCCTGGCTTGTGACTTAGACCCAACAGAAGCTCTTGAAAGTCTTCAACAGTGTAGGTGGTCTCTGGTCATCTATTGACCGGCCAATGTGCAACAACTTCAAAAGTACAGCGCTCAGAGCACATCACAGCAGATTGCATTTTGATTTGAGACTCTAAGCTGTGTGCATTTCATCCACACTGGTAGGAGTTTCATACAGGGACTGTAGCAGACTGCCTGGAAGTGCTAATGAGCAATACCTCTTAATGTAATCTCCTTTTAATGAGACTCTTTGTTTTGAGAGTCCTGCTTCTTCCAGGCACTAAGGTATGAGTCAGCCTGATACAACACTCTATGTTGATCTGAGGTGATAGTGGTAAAAACAGGAAGTGAATGTAGTTGTAGATGTTAATGACCACTTATAAGAACATAAGTTGTGCATGACGACACGTTTTAATGTTTTTAGACTCAATCATGGACACTCTTACTGACAGTTGTGGCTGCTTTGCGTGATGTATTGTTGTCTCTACCTTCTTGCCCTTTGTGCTGTTGTCTGTACCCAATAATGTTTGTACCATGTTTTGTGCTTCTACCATGTTGTGTTGCTACCATGTTGTTGTCATGTTGTGTTGCTACCATGCTGTGTTGTCATGTGTTGCCGGCTTGCTATGTTGTCTTAGGTCTCTCTTTATGTCGTGTTGTGGTGTCTCTATTGTCGTGATGTGTGTTTTGTCCTATATTATTTTATTTTATTTTTAATCCCAGGCCCCCGTCCCCGCAGGAGACCTTTTGCCTTTTGGTAGGCCGTCATTGTAAATAAGAATTTGTTCTTAACTGACATGCCTAGATAAATAAAGGTTAAATAAAAAATAAAAATAAATATGATGAGGTAATTCATAGGAAGTGTTATCAATACATGCAATAAGAGCAGCAACACCAAGTGATAAAATATTTAAATGTTTTATTTTAAAGAGCCCAACAGATATATTTGCACTATTTAACTGATGCTGCTTCAGTTCAGACAATGAACTAAACATTCCTTATAAGGAGGCTCATAAGATACATGTTACAGAGAGGTTGAATCAGCGGTATCGTTACTAGGGGCACGGATAGTGAACCAATACCGACGTAATAGGCCTCTTTGACGTCAGAATAACAGGGATTTGGGTTGTAGCTTCAGTACCCTGAGAGGTACTGGGGAAGCAAAACATGTCCATGTAATTACCTTCAATAATCCTCCAAGTTCTCTCTGAGGTCCCTGAAATGGAACCACTTTAAATCTCACACATTGTTTAAAAGGGCACATTGTGCACTACCTACAGTGCCTTCAGAAAGTATTCATACCCCTTGACTTATTCCACATTTTGTTGTGTTAAAGTCTGCATTCAAAATGGATTAAATAAATCAACATCTCACCTATCTACAGTACACACAATACCCCATCATGACAAACTGCAAAATGTATTGAAAATGAAATATAGAAATATGTAATTTACGTAAGTATTCACACCCCTTTACTATGACACTCCAAATTGAGCTCAGGTGAATCCAATTCCCTTTGATCATCCTTGAGATGTCAGTACAACTTGAGTGGAGTCCACCTGTGGCCAATTCAATTGTTTGGACATGATTAAATAAGGTCCCACAGTTGACAGTCAGAGCAGAAACTATCCCAGTCTGCTGTCCCCACATGCTTCAAGATCGCCACCATTGTTCCTGTTCCCAAGAATGCAAGGTAACTGAACTTAATGACTATCACCCCATAGCACTCACTTCTGTCATCATGAAGTGCTTTGAGAGACGAGTCAAGGATCATATCACCTCCACCCTACCTGCCACCCTAGACCCACTCCAATTTGCCTACCGCCCCAATAGGTCCACAGACGATGCAATCGCCATCACACTGCACACTGCCCTATCCCATCTGGACAAGAGTAATACCTATGTGAGAATGCTGTTCATTGACTACAGCTCAGCATTCAACACCATAGTACCCTCTAAACTCGTCATTAAGCTTGAGACAGTGGGTCTCGACCCCGCCCTGCGCAACTGGGTTATGGACTTTCTGACGGGCCGTCCCCAGGTGGTGAAGGCCCGCTGATCCTCAACACTGGGGCCCCACAAGGGTGCGTTCTCAGCCCTCTCCTGTACTCCCTGTTCACCCATGACTGTGTGGCCATGCATGCCTCCAACTCAATCATCAAGTTTGCAGACGACACTACAGTGGTAGGCATGATCACCAACAACAATGAGACAGCCTACAGAGAGAAGGTGAGGGCCCTCGGAGTGTGGTGTGAGGAAAATAACCTCTCACTCAATGTCAACAAAACAAGGGAGCACCCCCCTATCCACATCGACGGGACAGTAGTGGAGAAGGTGGAAAGTTTCAAGTTCCTCAGCGTACACATCACAGACAAACTGAAATGGTCCACCCACACAGACAGCATGGTGAAGAAGGTGCAACAGTGCCTCTTCAACCTCAGGAGGCTGAAGAAATATGGTTTGTCACCTAAAACCCTTACAAACTTTTACAGATGCACAATCGAGAACCATTCTGTATCTGTATCACCACCTGGTACGGCAACTGCACTGCCCTCAACCGCAAGGCTCTCCAGAGGGTAGTGAGGTCTGCACAACGCATCACCGGGGGCAAACTACCTGCCCTCCAGGACACCTACAGCACCCGATATCACAGGAAGTCCAAAAAGATCATCAAGGACAACAACCACCCGAGCCACTGCCTATTTACCCTGCTATCATCCAGAAGGCGAGGTCAGTACAGGTGCATCAAAGCTGGGACCAAGAGACTGAAAAACACCTTCTATCTCAAGGCCATCAGACTGTTAAACAGCCATCACTAACATAGAGAGGCTGCTGCCAACATACAGACTCAAATCACTGGCCACTTCAATAAATGGATTTAATAATGGTATCACTAGTCACTTTAAATAATCCCACTTTAATAATGTTTACATATCCTACATTACTCATCTCATATGTATATACTGTATTTTATATCATCTATGCCGCACGGCCATCACGCATCCATATATTTATATGTAGATATTCTTATTCCATCCCCTTACATTGTGTGTATAAGGTAGTCATTGTGAACTTGTCAGACTACTTGTTAGATATTACTGCACTGTCAGAACTTGAAGCACAAGCATTTCACTACACTCGCATTAACATCTGCTAACCATGTGTATGTGAGCAATACAATTTCATTTGATTTGATAAAGCCCATGGAACTGTCCCTAGATCTCAGAGATATAATTGTGATGAGACATATATCTGGGGAAGGGTATAAAACAATTTGTAGAGTGTTGAAAGTTTCCAAGAGCATAGTGGTCTCCATCATTGGGAAATTGAAAAAATATGGAACTACCCAGACTCTGTCTAGAGATGGTTGTCCGACCAAACTGAGCAACCAGGCAAGAAGGACCTTGGTCAGGGAGGTGACCAAGAACCCAATGATCACTCTGACAGAACTACAGAGTTCCTTGGCTGAAATGGGAGAACCTGTCAGAGAGACAAGTCTCTACAGCACTTTACCAATCTGGGATTTATGGTACACTGGCCAGACGGAAGCAACTCTTGAGAAAAAGGCACATGACAGCATGCCTGGAGTTTGTAAAAATACAGGTGAAAGACTCTGAGATCATAAGGCAAATGTGCTCTGATTAGACAAACTGAACTCTTCGGCCTTAATGCAAAGCGCTATGTCTGTAGAAAACCAGGCAGAGCTCATCACCTGTCTAACACCATCCCTACCTTGAAGCACGTTGGTGGCAGCATCATGCTATGGGGATGCTTTTCAGCAGCAGGGACTGGGAGACTGGTCAGGACAGAAAGAACAATGAATGGAGCCAAATACAGGCAAATCTTTAATGAGAACGTGCTTCAGAAAGCAAACGACCATCGAATGGGGCGAAGAGTTATGTTACAAATGGACAATTAGCCCAAGCATACAGCCAAAGCAACGCTGGAATGGCTTCAGAACAAGAATGTGAAAGTCCTTGAGTGGTCCAGCCAAAGCCCAGACTTGAATCCCATTGAAAATCTATGGAAAGACTTGAAGATTGCTGTTCACTGCCGCTCCCCATCTAACTGAACAGACTTGAGAAAATCTGCAGGGAAGAATGGAAGAAAATCCCCAAATCCAGATGTGCAAAGCTGATACAGACAAACCCAAGACAACTCAAAGCTGATACAGACATACCCAAGACAACTCAAAGCTGATACAGACATACCCAAGACAACTCAAAGCTGTAATCGCCGCCAAAGGTGCTTTTGCAAAGTATTGACTCAACATTTATGTAAATGTAATATTGAATTTCAACAAATGTGCAACCATTTCTAAAAACATGTTTTCACTTTGTCATTATGGGTTATTGTGTGTAGATGGGTGAGACAAACGATTTCTGTATGGACCTCGCTTTGTGCACGGGGGTTTTGTCATGCTGAACCAGGAAAGGGTCTTCCCCAAACTGTTGCCACAAAGTTGGAAGCACAGAATCGTCTAGAATGTCACGTATGCTGTAGTGTTAAGATTTCCCTTCACTGGAACTAAGGGGCCTAGCCTGAACCATGAAAAACAGCCCCAGATCATTATTCCTCCTCCACCAAACTTTACAGTATGCACCATTCATTGGTGCAGGTAGCATTCTCCTGGCATCCGGGAAACCCAGATTTGTCCGTCAGACAGCCAGATGGTGAAGCGTGATTCATCACGCCAGAGAACACGTTTCCACTGCTCTAGAGTCCAATGGCGGCGTGCTTTACACCACACCACTACACATGGTGATCTTAGGCTTGAGTGCTCACTGAGCTCTTCAGTAAGGCCATTCTACTGCCAATGTTTGTCTATGGAGATTGCATGGCGCTGTGCTCGATGTTATACACCTGTCAGCAATGGTGTGGCTGAAAAAGCTGAATCCACTAATTTGAATACACACACTTTTATATATATATAGTATGTCCCAAAGAGGTTGTACCACTGCGAAAAAATATTATTAATCCCTTTGAATGCAGGCTGTAACACAACATGTGGAATAAGTCAAGGGGTAGGAATACTTTCTGAAGGCACTGTATGTCTCTCAGAACAAGTATAGTACTGCTTGACCGGAACAAAATTCTGAACCCACACCAGGTCTCTCAAGAGTACAATTGCCCTCCCTTACACCAGCAAAAAATTGTCTTTCAAATGGAAGTGAGTGATTCTCTTATTGACAAAGGAATAATACGCATCTCTCAGTGGAGAAAGGTATGGGCCTCTGCTACGCATATTTTCCAATCACGCTGTAGTCTATCTACAATATACCCTTGTCTGATCCTCTCCTCTTCCACCTCTCTTTCAGGCTGCATCGTCACCTGCTCATTACGGACCCCCAGCTGCCTATGACACAAACATTATCTAAAAACACCAGCCCCCCCTCCACACCACACACCTCCTAACCCCCTCCCCAGCCCCCCCACCATAGTCAAGTCTCCTACCTACCTCCCCCATTCCCCCTATCATATACAATCCTCCTACCTTCCTTCCTCCCCTGTACCCCCACCATAGTCATGGCTTCTACCTCCCTCCCTCCCCCGTCCCCCCACCATAGTCATGGCTCCTCCATTCCTCCCTGTCTGAGCCACGGTGCCCGTGAAGCTCAAAGCAAATGAAATCCAACACAGCTTCAGGTGTGTTTTCAGTGTGATTGTAGCTATCTCCCCCGCAGTACGCCTCATCAAGCAGCAGTGTTTCCCCCCCTGAACACAACACAGCTCCTTTGAGGAAATGGTGAATAATGCATGCAAGCCTCTCTAATTAAAATAGCGACCCGTTCTTGGCCACACATCATTACCTATGCGTCCGCGCTCCTCAAGAATATGTTGGAGCAACACACACACATACACACACACACAAACCGTAACCCCCCATCGCTTAAACAGCACTCGTGGGGAGGGGGGGCATTGTTTGGGCAGGTGAGGCGGACGGTGGCGAGGGGGGTACCTAAAGTGCGTGAAAGTGTCCGTCTGACATTTCCCTTTCGCTGATTAGCGTTTCATTCATGACCATTCAGCTCGCATCTCTATCCAATCATTTCAATCAAGGCATGCTTACCTAGCTCCCGCAAGATTCATGTCTAACAAGCACATTATCTGTTGATTTAGGGTTGTATAAATACCTCTTTAACAAAATAACAACAGGAAACGTAATCCAATTCGACAGTGTATGGTCAACGGATATGGAGCCGATTTGATAAGATTTTGTGGATGATCTGTCTGTCTGTCTGTTCAGGAACATTTTGAAATGAACTGAATCTATGCTCTGAAAGTGAAGGCGGTTTAGTCATCAGCGTCTTGGGATATTTAAACGTGACTGGGCAGTTGGGGCATGAAGCTATGGGCTAATATCTAATCGTTATGGCAGTTGTCATAACATTGCGCACTGTTTTTGTCCGATGTGACTTAAGACAGCTTGGACCAAAATGACAAGGCAGCCGAGGTTAACTTGGGCGCCACTGTATGTCGTGAAAACGTTAGTTCATTTATCATCTTAGATATGCACTTGCTTACATTGTTTAATATACCAAACATATTCACATGCTAATAATTATATTTCAGACCTGCCATTCTTAAAGGGCTAGTTCATCCAAATCACCAACCAACTATAACTCAGCATGTTGGTGCAAAGGAAAATATATCATGGTGGTGGAAGAACTGAATGTCAGAGGGAAGGAAGGAGAGAAATAGGGAGGGATGGAGGGAGAAAAGGAGAGGAGGACTAGTCTACACTCAGAAAAAAGGGTTCCAAAATGGTTCTGCCACTGTTCCCATATAAGAACCCATTTTAGATCAGGTAGAACTCTTTTGGGTTCCATGTAGAACCCTCTGTGGTTAGGGTTCTACATGGAACACAAAAAGGGTTATACCTGAAACCACAACGGTTCTATCTGGAACCAAAAGGGGTTCTTCAAAGGTTTCTCCTATGTGGACAGCTGAGAATCCTTTTAGGTTTTAGATAGCACCTTTCTTTCTTAGCATGTACAGGGGATTTAGCTCAACATAAACACACACATACACACACACACACACACACATACACACATCCACATACACACACGTAAATCCATTTGTTCCCTCTCACCAGGCAGCTTGCTGTGGAACCAACGCCAGCCTAGTCTAGCTGAGTCTTAATTAACTGACCAGGCATGATTTAGCTGCTTTAAATTATCATTACACTATCCTCCTTTTCTTCATTCCTCATCCCAACTGTCACAGCCTTTAAGCATGCTAATAGCCCGGCTTTAGACTGCCTCTTCTGGTGTTAAAATAGACTCGGGGGACAGACGTCGTCGTGACTTGTGAAAAGCAGAGTCAATGTATAGAGCTAACTTCCTGCTTCCTCCCTCCTGCTTCGTGCCTCTGTCTTTTGTCTTTATTTGTTCCTGGTGATTGTAATGAACGCATAGTTCAGCCCCTGACATGACGTGAGAGCATTCTCATTTAGCCTCTCCGTGTTCTGGTGTCTTGGTCTCTGGGTTGTAGAAATGATGCAGGTGATTTCTATGAGGGGGAGGAGAGTGGGAGAAACAGAGGGAAAATGTGTTATTGATTCAGCCAGTTTCCCCTCCATATACTGCTCTCTCAGCAGCTATGCTAAAATGAATGCTGACATTTGGCTAAACCTTAAATCTGGAAGCTTGACAGGCAATACCTATGTACTTCTCTGTAATTAAAAAATGGATTAATCTTGAGCGCTGGGCTGTCATAAATTCCCTGTTATTTTGAGCCGCGCTTCGGTGCAGCCTCAAATTAATATAAACAGAGAAATTGATAGCGGCTATGACTATGTATACATCAGTGTGAATGGGCGTTGAGGACCCAACTCTACCTGTTGCCTTTGGAGAGAAGCAACACCTTCCAGCTTCTTTGGGCATGTTAACATCCAAGATGGCTGCCATTATCATCAGTACCATGAGAGGCCTCTTGGCTCATGTCAGGGAAATGACTGAGGCAAAGTCTAGGAGGGGTGTGAGAGAATGTCCTTCTACCACATAGATGCTCATACAATACTGAGAAACATTGTCTCTCTTTCTGGGTTGGAATCATAGGACAGAAGAAGATAATCTACCAACCACTTCCCCTGCTACTGCACTGTCTTCAGCTGCAGCTTTGATATCCAAACAGAAGTGAGGAATTCTTTCCAAAGTTGCAATTAAGCAGATGCGTAAACCCAGTCTGTGCAGTAATGAATCATGATTGTTTTAATTGTGCATTGTTTTCATAATAACGAGGGGAGGGTGTGTGCAGCGGTAAACAGACGTGCAGAATAGACAATGCTGTTTGTTGTGCATGCTGTGTTGACACATTCACTGCACTGCTGTTATTTGAGTGGGCCTGCCTGATGCAAAGAATATTGAAAATGTCCAACTTACTCCCACATATAACTTTTTCCTTCTATTTAGTTATTACCCAAAGTACTGAGTGATTTCATTCCCTGTTCCACTTGTAAAACTACCCTTTGAAGTCAATTTAGTGGGTATTTTTTCCCCACACACAAAATTGTTTCTGATATAATCTTTAATTAGGAGATTGAATGTTTTTCCAATTGGGGAATAAAATGAAATGGTTTGCACTTGGTACAGAGTGTTTTGTCCCAAGGACAAATATGAATGTCCCGGTTTAGCTGTTTAGATCACTGAACTGACAGCAGACAGTAAAGTGCTTGTTTTATTGGAGTGAGTGATTGTGTGTGTGTGTTTTCATTCTCAGGCTACAGGCACATCTCATGAGACTGACTGTATCACAACTCTGCCATCTTGAACACTTGGATTCCTCCACTAGAGTCCTGGGCAACAATATCTTTGGTCAAAAGTAGTAGAAAAAGGGAATAGGGGGCCATAGCGATGTTTAAGCACTGTCTATCTTTGTTGTCTAAACTACCATCTTCATTGTCTTCTGGACATATCTAGTGGTTTCCCTTAGTAACGGCACTTTGCCATTGTTTAATCAAACATGCTGTTTACATGGTGGCTTAGATTTTTAGCACTGACACATTTGGCTATTGTTACTGTTTACTTGTAACTAAAATGTTCCAAGGCTGTATTTGTGGAATAGAACGCTCAAAACTATACATGTACTGTACTGAATACATGTACTGTAAGTACCGTAATAATTCAACATAGAACTCTTAGAAACACCAAAAAAATGTGTTTTTCCATAAACAAGAACATGACCCAGAAGGTCGGTGGCACCTTAATTGGGGAGGACGGGCTCGTGGTAACAACTGGAGCGGAATAGGTGGAATGATATCAGACACATGGTTTCCAGGTGTTTGATGTAATTTCATTCGCTCCGTTACGACAATTATTATGAGCCGTCCTCCCCTCAGCAGCCTCCACTGGAATATGGCCATGTTCAATGATGAAACGTTCTCAAATTGAAATGTTTCGTAACATCAACAAAATTCAAAGTGCTGACATGCAGCGGGGGCGGTGCCTCGTTTGAGTTATGTCAGAGACCTCACGCTTCGATGGTAGTCCTTTGAAAGTCCTGCTATAGTGTAGCCCATCGACCCACATCTATCAGTTATCTCCACCTATTGTCCACTCACTGAGTACGTTCCCATGCACACTAATAATTACATATTAAACTGATTGTGGCAGTAGGCAGATTATGCAATAGTCATGCAAACACCTTACTCTGCTTATCTTAATTGGGCTAAGGTCATAATCGAAGTAAGCGTACGCCAATTAAAACACCTGGTTTTCTGAGCAATCTTTTAAATGACTAGGACACGTAAACACCTTAATCGGCGTTCCAGCAGTGTATTTGTTCTGTGTATGTGCTAATACCAGCCGAGAGCCTCCCTCTTTAGCGTGAGCGAAGGGAGTTCGGAACAACTGAATGTATGCGTCTTAGAAGTAGTTTTCACATACACGCTATATATGTCCGAACTCTGAATCAAATATGTTTCAGCGGGTCACTGTGATGCTCTAAACGGTCCCCGACCTTGTAGTCTGCAGTACCACAGGTTCAAACATGAGGCATGACCCCTGGAAATTGGTCATGTGATCTGGGTCAACTGGCATCAGCGGGGCAGATATGAGGCTGAGATGATAAGCCTCTGTAAGCCCCTGTCCTGTCTGGTCAGGTCACTGTCAGTCACTCCCAGGATGCATTGTGGTTGTGCGCCTGTGCCTGCATTCCGCCTCCCTTCGAGCAGGGCTATAACCCTCTCTCTCTCTGCAAGTCTCCGGGTGCATCCGAAATGACACTCTATTGCCTATTGAGCGCACTATATAGGATACTTTTGACCCTACGTGTGAAGGTCAAAAGTAGTGCACTAAAAAGGCAATAGGGTGTAATTTCAGCCTCAGCCTCTGTGCCAGTGTACATGCCCACAGTTAATCTCCAGAGACGGGCAGTGCCAAGCAGCTACAGCTGTTCAAACAGGTCAGTGGGTAGAGTAGAGCGGACGCAGCACCAGGGGCAGTGCCAGCTAGTCAGTACCACCGGGGTGCCCTACATCTCAGCAGGCCCCGTGGGAACAGCAATGCCACGTGCCAGGCTGCGAGGAAGCGCTGCACGGTGCACAGCCACCACTCTCTCTGTCTGGGAGAGTTTAGTACACTCAGTCCTCTAGCTCTCCAGGTCTCAACACACAACCATGCAGTAACACTGTAGCTCTGTTATATAACCACTGGCTGGGCTAGCAAGGTGATAACGCAGATATTGCAATCATTCAGTTGAACATTTAATCTGGGGGTTTAACCCTTTCTCCATCACTTTGCATGAACCTCTCACCCTAGGCCTTTTGACTCGCCTTGGCCCTTTTAATGCTGAAATCCCATAATAGAACTGGGAGCCATGTGAGCCCATAACAGAGTGACCTGGGCTGGGCAGATGTTAAGAGTGGGCCATTTAAAAATCAGATTAATGACGAGGCCAGCTGTAGGATTAAAGGGCTATGTGGCGCTGCGGTAATCTTCTACCCGGTAACACTGAGCAATTGTCTCCTATAGGTGAACTAAACCTTTTTGCCCGTTAAGACTCTGTCCGTCGCCCACTTATGTCAAACGATCTTGTCGATAGCCATTATTGGGTTAAATACACAGAAACAAAGGGCTTACACTGCGGAATGGGCCGGAAGGTAATACAGATGTACTTAATGTAAGATTGTAAAGGTCAACAGGCTATAAGTGGTACAACCCACAAGACATCCTCTGCCCTGATAAAGCAGGAAGACAGACGGACTATGGGAACACTCATTGGGGCTAAAATAAATGTAATATAAACATTGGCCTACTTATGTCTTTAACAGCATACACCTAATGTTGTGTCTGAGCTCTGCAGGCCTTTAAACCAATGTAGTCTAGCCTGAAGGATCTCTCCTCTTCCTCTACTGTTTCCATACAGTCCTGATACGTCTAGTTGCGTGTGACAGAGTTTTACATGCCACCGCAGTCAGTGATTAGTGTTGTACAGTCTCCCCCAGCTGTTGATCTGTTCCTTCCCCTCCCCTTCCTATTTGCATTGGCTAACCTGTTATTCAGAGTAGCGTGATAAATCTGAAGGTCTGGAGGGTCGACGGTGCGGTGACGCGGCGCTCCGTGTCGTTACCGTTACAGACAGCCATGACCGGTGACCCGTGTGATGAGGCGTGCTGCTGTGCCCGCTGCTCCCAGCACCCAACGGTCAGTCACACAGGCTTGGGCGCAGCAGGGGGTGTGAGAGGGCCCACAGCCGTGCCTGACACCCCCTGACAGCTTCATCAGTGTTAAGACAACCCCCCCGCTCTCGCCCCCCTCGCCCCTCTCCATGCCCGTGGACAGCGCCAGTGACCAGGCCAGCTATAATTCATCCACACCACCTATGAGCTTTGTTCATTTCTCATCTCTCGTAACAACGATTCCGCAGTGGGCGGTATTGTCAGACCAGCGACTGTGGGTAATTGGCTGGTCGAGGCTGTTGTGGTGGCCGGGAGGGGGAGGGAGACCTTTTGAAGTGGGCGGCTTGTCACACGGAGGACAAAATAAGTGGAGTGTGGATGACAACCTGATGGAAGAGAGAGGATGAAATGGTTGAGGAGAGGAAGGAGAGAGGGATTTAGAGAGGGAGAGAGAGAAACAGAGAGAGAAAGAGAGAGAGAAACAGACACAGAGAATGAGAGAGAAATTTGGAGAGTGGAAGGGAGAGGAAGGAGGAGAGAAAGTGAGAGAGGTAAAAGAGGAAGATGGACAGACAGACGCAACAAAGGAATAATGGAGAGTTTATGATCAGGCCAGAGATACAGTCAACAGCTAATGTAGAACCTTGCCAATGGGAACAACAACCAAATCTCATCAAATGAGACTAACACACCCTTCAGAGGGAGACCCTAAGAAGACCTTCAGAAGACCTTCAGAGGGAGACCCTAAGAAGACCTTAAGAAGACCTTCAGAAGGAGACCCACAGAAGACCTTCAGAAGACCTTCAGAAGGAGACCATCAGAAGACCTTCAGAAGACCTTCAGAAGGAGACCCACAGAAGACCTTCAGAAGACCTTCAGAAGGAGACCCTCAGAAGACCTTCAGAAGACCTTCAGAAGGAGACCCTCAGAAGACCTTCAGAAGACCCTCAGCTGAAGCCCTAATGTAGTTTAGACATGAGCACTTCACTACAGCTCCACAGACAGAAAAATGTCAGTTGAGCGAGAGATAAGATCATTTTGTTTCCCTTCGAAGCAGTTGAATTGATGAAAAACTGGACTGGAAACGTATTACCTTTCTGTTTGGTCGAGAGAACTACTGTGTTTTTCCTGTACTAACCGTACTGTGAACCGTACACTACATGGGGGTAAACCAAATAAGCAATTGATTTACTTCCCCTTAGTAAATCCCATTCCCGCAGGGTTGGATAAAAGCTGATCAGTTTGCGATGGGGGAAATGTGTTTTGCTTGTTCTCTTTATTGGGGGCTGTAGTGCTGTCATGGTACAACTGGCTGGAACGATGACCCTGGAAGACTACAAATCAAGCCGGCAATTATAACTTCAAATAGCCTGGAGAGCCATTCACCTACAGCGCCATTTGACGGGCGACGGGCAGCGCCTGTGTAAAACTAGAAAGCAATTACTCAACATTGTAAAGGCCTAGCTTTAGTGAAAGGGGATGGGGAAGAAAAAAACAACAAGATTTCTCTCTACTGGCCCATGCTAGAGTTCTTTCTTTCTCTGGCTGTAACATTGGCATTTCATAAATAAACCAGAGCTTTGCTATGTTGAAAATATGCCCCAAGTTACTGTTTTGTTCTCCCGTTAAACTTGCGCATAAGCCTCCTTTAGTGCCACTAAAATAACTTGTCATGACAGAGAAGGCTGGAAGCAGCACAATCAATTTCCATTACCACCAAAATGAGCTCAGAAATGGTAAGCTATCCCTCTGACCGAGGGTAGACCGGTGTGTGTGTGTGTGTGTGTGTGTGTGTGTGTGTGTGTGTGTGTGTGTGTGTGTGTGTGTGTGTGTGTGTGTGTGTGAGAGAGGGAGAGTTAGAGAGAGAGAGCGGGAGAGTTGGAGGGAGAGAGAGAGAGAGAGAGAGAGAGAGAGAGAGAGTTGGGGACAGAGACAAAGAGAGAGTTGGGGACAGAGACAAAGAGAGAGTTGGGGACAGAGACAAAGAGAGGGTTGGGGACAGAGACAAAGAGAGAGAGAGAGAGAGTTGGGGACAGAGACAAAGAGAGAGAGAGAGAGTTGGGGACAGAGACAAAGAGAGAGAGAGAGAGAGAGAGTTGGGGACAGAGACAAAGAGAGAGAGAGAGAGAGAGAGAGAGAGAGTTGGGGACAGAGACAAAGAGAGAGAGAGAGGGAGGGAGAGTTGGGGACAGAGACAAAGAGAGAGAGAGAGAGAGAGGGAGGGAGGGAGGGAGAGTTGGGGACAGAGACAAAGAGAGAGAGAGAGAGAGAGAGAGAGAGAGGGAGGGAGGGAGGGAGAGTTGGGGACAGAGACAAAGAGAGAGAGAGAGGGAGGGAGGGAGGGAGGGAGGGAGGGAGGGAGGGAGGGAGGGAGGGAGGGAGGGAGGGAGGGAGGGAGGGAGGGAGGGAGGGAGGGAGGGAGGGAGGGAGGGAGAGTTGGGGACAGAGGGAGGGAGAGTGGGTGAGAGAAAGAGAAAGGTAGGGAGAGTTGGGGAGAGACAGAGAGAGAGAGAGGGAGAGTTGGGGACAGAGACAAAGAGAGAGAGAGAGAGAGGGAGGGAGGGAGGGAGAGTTGGGGACAGAGACAAAGAGAGAGAGAGAGAGAGAGAGAGAGAGGGAGGGAGGGAGGGAGAGTTGGGGACAGAGACAAAGAGAGAGAGAGAGGGAGGGAGGGAGGGAGGGAGGGAGGGAGGGAGGGAGGGAGGGAGGGAGGGAGGGAGGGAGGGAGGGAGAGTTGGGGACAGAGGGAGGGAGAGTGGGTGAGAGAAAGAAAGGTAGGGAGAGTTGGGGAGAGAAACAGAGAGAGAGTGGGGGAGAGTTGGGGAGAGAAACAGAGAGAGAGAGAGAGGGAGGGAGAGTGGGTGAGAGGGTGGGGGGAGGGACACTAATGCAGCATCATATTAATCGCCTGGAAACATGTTATTTTCCCTGTCAACGTCCACACTTCCCAAGTTCACCAGTAGAGGGAACAACGGCACAGCCAGATACAAACCCCTTGAGGTTATGACATTCTCTTTTGTTGGTCCCCTTCCAAATCTCGATATACAGTGCATTCAGAAAGTATTCAGACCCATTCCCTTTTCCCGCATGTTGTTACGTTACAGACTAAATTATATTTTTTCCTCATCACACAATACCTCATAATGACAAGGCGAAAACAAATTTTTGCAAATGTATTACAAATAAAAAACAGAAGTATTCAGACCCTTTGATATGAGACTCGAAATTGAGCTCAGGAGCATCCTGTTTCCATTGAGCATCCGTAAGATGTTTCTACAACTTGATTGGAGTCTCCCTGTAGTAAATTAAATTGATTGGACATGATTTGGAAAGGAACACACCTGTCTATATAAGGTGCCACAAGCCATGAGGTCAAAGGAATTGTCCGTAGAGCTCCGAGACAGGATTGTGTCGAGGCACAGATCTGGGGAAGTGTACCAAAACATTTCTGCAGCATTGAAGGTCCCCAAGAACACAGTGACCTCCATCATTCTTAAATGGAAGAAGTTTGGAACCATCAAGACTCTTCCTAGAGCTGGCCGCCCAGCCAAACTGAGCAATCGTGAAAGAAGGGCCGATTGTCACTCTGACAGAGCTCCAGGACCTCAGACTGGGTGAAGATTAAGCTTCCAACAGGACAGCAACCCTAAGCACACAGCCAAGGCAACACAGGAGTGGCTTCGGGACAAGTCTCTGAATGTCCTTGAGTGACCCAGCCAGAGCCCGGACTTGAACCTGATCGAACATCTCTGGAGAAACCTGAAAATAGCTGTGCAGTGACGCTCCCCATCCAACCTGACAGAGCTTGAGAGGATCTGCAGAGAATAATGGGAGAAACTCCCCAAATACAGGTGTACCAAGCTTGAAGTGTCATACCCAAGAAGAATCGAGGCTGCAATCGCTGGCAAAGGTGCTTCAACAAAGTACTTAAAGGGTCTGAATAATTATGTAAATGTGATATTTCATTATTTTATTTAAATTTTATTTTTGCAAACATTTCTAAAAACCAGTTTTTGTCATTATGGGGTATTGTGTGTAGATTGATGAGGGGAAAAAACGACTGAACGCAACAAAATGTGGAAAAAGTCAAGGGGTGTCTCTGTATAGGGATGTGTTTTTACTATAAAATGTCATTTAAAACATCACTGCTTGAGCTATTTATGTCTGAGTTGCAGCCAGCTTCTCTCCTCAGAACAGATTGTGCTCACTGAATGCACCTTTTGTTGGATGCCCAATCTACAACTAATTAACATCAAAGTCATTTAGGCTACAAATGGATTTCTACAAGCTATAAATTATGCAGTAGCCCCATCCACCGTCGTCGCTAGCTTCTTATTGCTTTAGGACGACCTGGGGAAGGTTTGACATGTCGTTGAAGTGTCCTCGTCCTTGTCAAGACAGTCACTGGTAAACATAATATAAGGAGAGAAGAAATACAGGAATCTTCTCCAGGAAAGAAACATGTTTCTACTTGAGGATAACCATAGAAACACAGGCCTAGTTAATATGTTTACCAGAACACTCAGTCAAATGATAGACAGCAGTGGTTCCCAGCCCTGTTCCTCCAGTACCCACAACATTACACATTTTAGATGCAGCCCTGGACAAACACGCCTCATTCAGTTCATTGAGGGCTTGATGATTAGTTGACAAGTTAATTTAAATAGAACGCAGGGAGTATGTCAAACTGTGTAGGTTGCCTGCATTAAACTGTCCTTAGATGAGGCAAAACACTGGAAACCAAGAAGATACAAGATAGTCTCACTTTCTTTCCTCACGCCTACCAAAGTGTTTGTGATTCCCATCCATCCCATTAACACCACTTCTCACATTTCGTCTGCAATGTCACTAATTGAGTGTTAACTTGGCAAGCAGAGGCATTAATTATGTGACACGTCATCTTAATGAGAGATCCCAGATGTACACTGCGGAGTCAGGAGAACATTTATAAGTAACACTTTACTAATTGACAAATATCTAATAGGAGATATGAAGGCCTAACACAGAAATGAGAATGTAGCTAATGATCACCTATGATTCTGTGTTTTGATTGGTTGGCAGTAGCTACATTGTGTCCTAGCTTGAATTGCATTGGCTCATTGTTGCTGTAGCAACATCTGCTAACCTAGAAGAAGTTGTTAAGGTTAGGATATGATAGGCTGAGGGTTAGAGTGTATGGTTAATGTTAGGGGTAAGGTTATTGCTCCTTGAATTTAGCTACAGGGGAATATCCCTGTAAGAAACTAGAAGTCAGTATAATGGAAAACTGCTCCCACTGCTCTTACAGAACACTATGTAACTAACACCAATGACAACATTACAGACAGACCACCGAGTCATGTTCCCATTATGTAACTAACACCAATGACAACATTACAGACAGACCACCGAGTCATGTTCCCATTATGTAACTAACACCAATGACAATATTACAGACAGACCACCGAGTCATGTTCCCATTATGTAACTAACACCAATGACAATATTACAGACAGACCACCGAGTCATGTTCCCATTATGTAACTAACACCAATGACAATATTACAGACAGACCACCGAGTCATGTTCCCATTATGTGACTAACACCAATGATAATATTACAGACAGACCACCGAGTCATGTTCCCATTATGTAACTAACACCAATGACAATATTACAGACAGACCACTGAGTCATGTTCCCATTATGTAACTAACACGACAATATTCATTACAAAAGCCTCAAAAGCTGCCAAATGAGGAGCAACATACGTATGAAATAGCTTCCTGTTTTATTTGTAATTAAGGTTCTTTCCTCACCTGAAGCGCTACAGTGTCTGGGCTGGCAGTCTAAAGGCCATAGGGATTACCACTAAAGGAAATGATTACTGCTGCTGCTGCTGTCTTCATTCTCTAAGGAAGCAGACCGACAATCAGAAAACCAACTGGTTTCATTGGCTCACTGAGGATAACGTTGCATGTACACACAGGTACATGCATACTTACAGAAACACACACACACACACACACACACACACACACACACACACACACACACACACACACACACACACACACACACACACACACACACACACACACACACACACACACACACACACACACACACACACACACACACACACACACACACACACGAGTTGGGAAAGCAAACAATGGCAAAAGATAATAGTATTTTGTATCCGTGTTGTCTAAAATCCTAACATACAGTACATGTCAAATGGCTCAGAAAGCACACACACACACACACACACACACACACACACACACACACACACACACACACACACACACACACACACACACACACCACACGTGAGTCTTTCTGAGCCATTTGACATGTACTGTATGTTAGGATTTTAGACAACACGGAGACAAAATACTATTATCTTTTGCCATTGTTTGCTTTCCCAACTCGTTAGTATGAATAAATAAATACCCCAAAATACATCACGGATTACTGCTTGAGCCTCTTATTTCTAAATGAGTGTTTTAGCAACTTAAAATACTTTTAGTTTTCCTGTAAATCCCTTTTCTTGCTAAACAAGCATCTTTACTTTCATATTTTATGTTGGAAACGATAATTTCCAGTTTTTTTGAAAACCACTGGGTAAGACCCAAGGGAAAAGGAGCTGACATTTTACCACAGAGAGAAAAACGGTCCATAAAACGTCACATTCTAGAGAGGCCTCTTGAGTCAACCACAGTACAGGCTTGTTACCTGGGAAACTGAGGACACCTGGAAAATCATAGAAACGTGTACGAGAGAGTATGATAAACCGCTCTACATTGATGGCTTGGCTGTCTAGTCTACATGCACCTGCAGGTATTTGAATCACACCTGTCTGAACGATTGGCCAGTAGGGAGGTTGAGGGCCAGGTGTCTCCATGACAACTCAGTACCACCATCAGCCCCATCATCAGGTTAATGACGCAGTAATAAAGAATGTGTGTGTGTGTGCGTGTGTATGTGTGTGTCTATGTGTGTGTCTATGTATGTGTGTTTGTATGATATGGGATTTATAATTCAGTTGTTATAGCGTTAGTTTTGTTATTGTGCTGTATAAAAGGAAGGACCAATTATGTAGGGTCAAACTAGAAGAGTGATGGAAGCCTATAAATGTGAACATTGATGCCATTCAAAGTCTGTAATAAGACACAACAAGGTTGTTAGTTCAGTTCTGTATGGTGTCACTGCCACACACAACACATATCCATCTGACCTTGTAATTGTCAACATCATTTTAGATAAATATATGTAATTTACACTCGAGTGGGCTCGAACAACTTATTTTCTTATTTTTCTTGTTTCCTTTCACATCGACAATGCATAAACACTTCATCCAGCTACGTTACCAAGTCATTTTCAACACAATGTATAAAAAGCAACTGCCTTGTAACTGAAACAGACTGTTAAATATAGAGCATATTCAGAAAGAACCAGAAAAGCATCAACATTTTCATCAGACAGCAGATCAATAGAGCCCCTTTCAGATCTGCAGTACAACAGGATGGGGCGAGACATAATAACACTCATGTGTCCTCAAACATCAGAGAAACAGAGCAAACCTGGTCGCCGCAAATCAAAACCACTTCAAGAGTATCACTATGTGGCCCCCACTCTTATGAAGCCTGGCTTAGATCCAAAATGGCACCCTATTTCCTACAAAATGGCACCCTATTTCCTACAAAATGGCACCCTATTTCCTACAAAATGGCACCGTATTTCCTACATAGTGCCAGTGTTTGGAGGATATATTAGGCCCAAGACGAAGTCAAGGGCTGGCAAAGCGTGCCAATATATCCTCCAAGCACTGGTTTACCAACATGGGTTACCAACATATTCAAATAATGATTGATATATTTTAAAAACATTTATTTTGATGAATTTATTCATACCATTTCATCCTTCCACAAGATATAGTCCCGACCCAAATCAAAGGTTGCTACCCTAGCCGGTTGGTCGTTTGTTCTATCGGTTCGGTTGCTAGAAACGTGACCCAGTCGTTCAGTCTTTTTGTTCTGCCTCTATGGATGTGACTCAGTCATAGGGCTGGGCGATATGGCAAATAAATGATCACGATATATATATATTTTTTCATTCGATAACGATAATTATCACGATATTAATCAAATAATGTGTAAAAGGTGCATATCCGCTTCAAACTCAAGAATACCTGAACACACCGTGGTTAGAGTGTTGGGCCAGTAACCGAAAGGTTGCTAGATCGAATCCCCGAGCTGACAAGGTAAAAATCTGTCATTCTACCCCTGAACAAGGCAGTTAACCCACTGTTTCCCGGTAGGCCGTCATTGTAAATAAGAAGTTGTTCTTAACTGACTTGCATAGTAAAATAAAGGTTACATTTTTTGTTAATTAATTATGTGAGCTACACATAAAATTATACTTCAAAGAAAATTGTTCCATGTTTGCGGCCAGGGGTCAATTGGGGTCAATTAAATTGATAAGCCTCTTGAAACCTTATTTTTTGACTGTGCTAATTGGTAGCATGTCCTTAGCAATGCAATGCATAATAGCATTTGTGATGTCTTTGTCTTTTCGATGTTTGCTTATAGGGCATAAACGCTGTCAGTGTTGACTGCTTCGGGCAAACATCCCTAGATTGGCTGGTGCTTGAGGGGAGTTTATCAATACCGTGGCGCCCACTCAAACTTCCTGCATGTTCCAAAGAGTGATTTTGCTTCAGATGTTGAAAAAGGTTTGTCGTATTACCAGACTTCGTAGCCACCTGTCTACAGCACAATTTTCACCGAACATTGCTCTGCTCTTTGTCGGACTTCAAAAAGCCAAACCACTTCCAAATTACTGAAACAGTTTAACCCTTTTAATCAATAATTTCTTCGATGGAAGCTGCTCCTTCTCCATGGCTACCACTGCCACTGTTTTCGCCTACATCACTCATTTTTCATGGTTAATAGTGGCTACTCCATCACTCAAGGTGCTAAGTAGTTTTTAGTGGGCGTATACCTCTCCACGTGCAAATTGTCACTTCTCCGCATGTTCCTGCTGCGTCACAGAGGTGAAATGGACTGCTGTACCTAATTATTCTATATCGACATTATCGAAAATGAATCTAAACGTTTTTATATCGTTATTGACTGAAGTAATTACCTCGATAATTATTGATATTGATTTATCGCCCAGCCCTACCCAGTCATTCATTCTAAATGTTCCATTGCCATACTTGCTGGCAACGTTCTTATCCCTTGCTTGCTAGCTAGCCAACTACGGCTAACTTAAAGTCACGTCAAATAGTGAAGCCAGAATAACAGCAAAGTAGCTGCATTTGCATTTTTTTAAGCTGTTTCTGGCAACATTTATTTGGATACATTCATAAAAATGAGCTAATTATGCGCAATTTCGCTAGGCATAGAAAATGTGCTCTCATCAGGACACTTTTGTTCAGAGGAGCTAGCCAACAACACAGCTAACACAATCACTTCAATCACTAACACTAATCACTAACACAAAACTTTGTTTTCCCTTTTTTCTATTGACATTTTGTAGTATATATTCATAAAAATGATGCCAGCTGATTCATGATTTCGACTGGCTGAGAAAAGCTGTCTGCCTGTCTGTCTCGTCCTGACTCCCGACACGTTCATTACAATGGGACAGCTGGAGATCGAGATTTAGCTGGAGATTTATATATTTTTTGCAAACGTCTGACAGACAGCAAGGTTTATACAAATCTCTGCTGTTGAAAACCAAATGTTAGTCTAAAAGAAATGGGGGATAATGTCGAAATGCTTTTTATAGTGGAAATCATGTTTATAAATTGACTGGCTGGGCTGATGAGATAGTGGATTGCGCAGTGATATGGAACAGAGTAAATAGGCATTTTAACGTCATAGCTTTAGCCGGTGGTAATTGTGGAATAGACAGCCGGCTGGAATGCAGTTTTAAACAATCAGCATCCAGGATTAGACCCACCCGTTGTATAAATAGGGAAAAGGGCGCCATTTCAGATTCTCTACATCCAGATTGATTGGCTGTGTGACTGTATGTCATTATGGAGTGAGACATTTAAAACCAAATCATTTTGCCATGCTTGGCTAATGATATCTATATTTAACTCTATACTGTACATTACAGTCCAGATACTTAGCAGTGAGAGAGAGGGCTGGTGTATTAGACATCTCTCCCAGTGTCGACCATGTCCCTTACATCTAGATGCAGCGTCGCCCCCCAGGAGATAGAGGCTCATTTATTTAAAACAGTGTTCCACCTTATCACCATATAGGAACAGCTAATTGTACACATATATAATATATAATTATATAAAAGGAAATCAGCTTTGGAAGCTAGCTTGAAGACATTCTCTAGTACAAACATGTCTCATTAAAATATGTTTAAAAAATAGTGACATTTAACCATTGCAGTTATAAGTCACCTGATCTGACATATTAGTTGTATATGTCACATATGATATGGTTACATATTACTGAGATATGACATAGGCCTCTCCTGGGTTTTTACGCCGTGCTCCAAACTGACAAGATTTCCATTGAACAGAAGAGGTGCATGTTATTGAAGCATCGCCTGTCCGCCACATAGCTAATGTATGTGTTAGTTTGATCAAAGCGGGGCTGTGGACTTGCTGTGCTGCTGATGATAGGTGGGGTACAGTTACACTAGCAGACTGGTAAAACACCATCAGGACTGTGTGTGTGTGCGTGCGTGCGTGCGTGCGTGCGTGCGTGCGTGTGTGTGTGTGTGTGTGTGTGTGTGTGTGTGTGTTTGGGGGAAGGATAACTATCCTCGTCATAGCCCCGGGATGAGGAAACACTATTTTAATTATTGAATGTTAAATCTTAACTGATAGAGTGAGTTATTCTGTCTGTAGTCCATTCTGTCTGTAGTGAATGTTAAATCTTAACTGATATAGTGAGTGATTCTGTCTGTAGTCCATTCTGTCTGTAGTGAATGTTAAATCTTAACTGATATAGTGAGTGATTCTGTCTGTAGTCCATTCTGTTTGTAGTGAATGGTAAATATGAACTGATATATCGAGCCATTCTGTCTGTAGTCCATTCTGTCTGCAGTGAATGGTAAATATGAACTGATATATTGAGCCATTCTGTCTGCAGTGAATGGTAAATATGAACTGATATATTGAGCCATTCTGTCTGTAGTGAATGGTAAATATGAACTGATATATTGAGCCATTCTGTCTGTAGTGAATGGTAAATATGAACTGATATATTGAGCCATTCTGTCTGTAGTGAAAGCAGTAGCCAGTGATGAATGGACAGGGCTAACCGTGTCAACTGAAAAGGAGTGCATGCTTGAAAACATGGAGTGAGGTTACACAAAGTACAGCAATTTGTTCTAAAATATGCTGAAAATAAATCCAAAGGTGAAGAGAGGAGAGATCTTCTAGAGGAAAAAGTAGGGGTCTACAATATATAGAGAGATTGAAGGGGTCCTCTCAGGGCAAGGTTCCATTCGCAGCATGTCAGTGTAAACCAATCAAGGAGATGTTTGAGGCAGCGAGCCACGGGTCCATTTCCCCTCTGTCACATACAGTCCAGTAATGCCTTTATGAAAATGAGTGCTGGCTGCACATGACAAATCACTGTAATTGATCACATGGCCATCCATCACAGGTAAGAACCCTCTCTTCCTCTGAGAAGCAGTGCACTTGAAGCTGAGTGCTTAAGACAAGTATACTCTTTTCCTCCCCTCTCTCACCATAATTCTATTCCCTCCCCTTACTTCACCCACCTCCCCTTATCCTTCTCCCTCCACCTCATTACATGGAATATCACAGAAAAAAAGTGTACTAATTCAGCCCAGTCAAATGGCAGATTCGGTTACTCTGTTGCCAGGACGACGGGAAGGTAAGTGACAGGTGATGAAAGTTCCGCTGAGCTGTGTGCTGTTCTGTGCTATTCTGTTCTGTTTTGATCTGTGAGGAGGAACAGTTTAGGGCCTGTCATGCCAATAGTCCTATGGACAATCAGCCTTGTTTGCATAGCGATGATGAAAATAACGTAATTTAGGCTGTAATGATCTCCAAAATTCAAATCATTAGGTCATCACACCATTGGTATAGCAACCGACGCTAATAGTTTATCGAATCCCATTGTGACGTAGAGGGGGACACTATTTGGCCGGGGGACATTATTTGGCATGACAGGCCCATATCACTTTTCTTCTGCTTGTTCTGAACATGTGATGTAAATGGTATTGCTACATCACATCTATTGCAGCTCTGATGATCCAGTGTCTCTCTGATGGACTGGATTTAAAGTGTCAGATAATAAAACAGGATAATTCTGGCTTTAGAGATAATACCAGCCTTGATCGACCCTCTGACTTGAAAAGTGTATTTACACATAGAACATTCCGTTAGTGCATGCACACCTACACACACACCTACACACACACACACACACACACACACACACACACACACACACACACACACACACACACACACACACACACACACACACACACACACACACACACACACACACACACACACACACACACACATTTCTTTTGCTTCTCGACTATTGTCAATCCTTAACTTTCCCTTAAAACGTATGGTAGTGTGGGGTACTTCAACATAGTCTAATAAGCGGTCCATCTTTGCGAATAATCTCCCAAATGAAGAGTTCTAATGGAGAAGTAAAGAAAAAGGCCCAATGAATAGCACTTATCTACCACCTTTAAATAAGGGAGAAAAGTACTAACATATCAAACATGTTCTCACAAAGAGACATAATTTCTCCTGCAGCCAAATTCTTCAGGTTCCTTTTCCCCGTGCTGCTTCGGACAGTCTAATTATACTCTATCAATTAGACCGGCCCTTATTAATCACCCTACTTCATATGCTAATGAGTCAACTTCACAGAGCCAAGACAAGAGGAGAGACCTCTGTTCTGTAATGGCTGCCCATTCAGCAGAGCCTAGTCAAGAGTAGTGCACTATATAGGGAATAGGGTGACATTTGGGATGCATCCACTGAGAGAACAGCCAGAGGAATGGAACCACCCAGCAGAGTTCCAGAGCTACAGATCCACAAATTCCTGTTCTTACTTGCTGTGGTAAATCCTTGCAGAGGTATTGTATGTCTAATGAAATGATGCAGGAGTCTGCAGGATAGGATAAGGTTATTTAGATATGGTGCTATCTCTGGACCTAGGACTACACGTTTTCCGTTGAAGGAACTGATTGGGCACTCAGCTGTTAAATCAGTTGGAACATCCAAGGGAGGAGATAGGCATTATAAACTCGGTTTTCTACGAGCCTGTTTCTTTGAACCTGGGGGCATTTGGAGTATTGTCATTCTCTACTTAAGTGGAGAGCCTTTTCCCTTGTCAACGGTAGGCCTAGTATTAGCATCACTTTATTGTGCTTTATTAGAAAATAAAAAGCAAGATCACCACTGCCATAAGTCCCTAGTCATTAGCTAAACATGCAGACCGTTCGTTTCCCTCTGTGCAGCACAAGAAGACACTATAACAGCCCATTGAGTAGGTGGTTCATTATCCACCCTTTATTGTGCGGTTTTCAATCCACCGAATCAAACAGCATATCTTGTAAAACAATCATAAAATCCCACATTTCATTTAGGAATAATGTCTAATTTTAATAGTTCCACCAATGGCTGAAGACATCACTATGTTTAAAGAGGTCCTCAAGACAAACTAATGGAACGTGATCTTTCATACTCTTCTCCTGCAATAACAGACCAGGTGACCATTGATACAGAGAACTGGTGTAAAGCGTCTGTGTGTAGCTGGTGAGATGAGTCAGGCGCAGGACAGCAGATAAGAGTAAAGAAAGCAATTTTTCTCAAAATATATCACAATACACGTCGTAAATATAAGGCCACACAATACGGACCGCAATACAAAATACAATTACTCACAAACAAACATGGGGGAACAGAGCGTTAAATAATGAACAAGTAATTGGGGGATTGAAACCAGGTGTGTAAGACAAAGACAAAACAAATGGAAAATGAAAAGTGGATCGGCGATGGCTAGAAGGCCGGTGACGTCGACCGCCGAACGTCGCCCGAACAATGAGAGGGACCGACTTCGGCGGAAGTTGTGACAATAGGGACAAAGGTTGAAGAGGAGAAAAGAGATGGACTGCAGTAGTCTGATCATAATAGACCCAGAGGAACTGCTAGTATTCTACAGAAATGAAAGGAATTACATTTACACTCTGAGTGAGAATTATTGAGATCCTTGTATTAGAAGTACATTATACAAGATATAGGCCTATAAATATCGATACTGTAGATCAAATCACATTTTATTTGTCACATGCGCCGAATACAACAGGTGTAGACCTTACAGTGAAATGCTTACTTACAAGCCCTTAACCAACAATGGTTTAATAAGTAAAAAAAAAAGAAAAAAAAGTGTTAAGTAAAAAATAGATCAGTAAAAAATGGAAAATAATTAAACAGCAGCAGCAAAATAACAAGCAAGGCTATATACAGGGGGTACAGGTACAGAGTCAATGTGGAGGGGCAACGGTTAGTCGAGGTAATTGAGGTAATATGTTCATGTAGGTAGAGCTAAAGTGACTATGCATAGATTATAAACAGAGAGTAGCAGCAGCGTAAAAGAGGGGTCTGGGTAGCATTTTGATTAGCCGTTCAGGAGTCTTATGGCTTGAGGGTAGACGCTGTTAAGAAGCCTCTTGGACCTAGACTTGGCACTCCGGTACCGCTTGCCGTGTGGTAGCAGAGAGAACAGTCTATGACTAGGGTGGCTGGAGTCTTTGACAATTTTTAGGGCCTTCCTCTGACACCACCTGGTATGGAGGTCCTGGATGGCAGGAAACTGGTCCGTACGCACTACCCTCGGTAGTGCCTTGCGGTCGGAGGCCGAGCAGTTGCCATACTAGGCAGTGATGCAACCAGTCAGGTTGCTCTCGATGGTGCAGCTGTAGAACCTTTTGAGGATCTGAGGACCCATGCCAAGTCTTTTCAGTCTCCTGAGGGGAATAGGTTTTGTCGTGCCCGCTTCACGACTGTTGTACGGGGTGGGTCCCAAAGACCCTCCCCATTATTGATTAAGCGGACCTTAAGATTCATATGTTTTGCTGCAGGCCTTATAATCAGATACTGTTGCTATGTGTCTAAAAACTCTGCCACTATACGTTGCACAAGCCATCTATATTAGTCTTTGTGGTTAAGCCCTGGCTGTTGTGAGAGTGTGCTTGCAGGCTAGGTCTGAGTCAGACCGAAACTAGATAAAGAGAAGTAACCACTGTCTGGTTTAGACATTTTAATCTTGTGTGACAGTGGACAGTTCTAAGAAATTCAGAGAAGCTACTGTACTAGGTTATCTTATAAGGTAACCTCAGCTTATTGATACACACATTCATTGACGTAGGTGATCATACCACTAGGGAGTGATCACGTATAAAATCAGCTGTGCCCTTAGGTGGGGTGCAGAACTTACTCAGAAACATGCGTGCAATGTTCCCGTTGTCAACTTCTGTCTGCAATTGCATTAATAAATTAATGATTGATTTACTTAAAGATATTGTCTGATTGCTGATTTCACCAATAAGCAAATGATTGACAAGGAACAAGGAATCAACTCTGACACTGTCTTGGTGTATTTGGACCATGGTAGTTTGTTGGTGATGTGGACACCAGGGAACTTGAAGCTCTCAACCTGTTCCACTACAGCCCTGTCGATGAGAATGGGGACGTGCTCAGGCCTCATTTTCCTGTAGTCCACAATCATGTACTTTGTCTTGACCACGCTGAGGGAAAGGTTGTTGTCCTGGTACTACACGGCCAGGTCTCTGACCACCTCCCTATAGGCTGTCTCATCGATGTCGGTGATCAGGCCTACCACTGTTGTGTCATCGGCAAACTTGATGATGGTGTTGGAGTCGTGCCTGGCCATGCAGTCATGAGTGAACAGCGAGTACAGGAAGCACGCACCCCTGAGGGGCCCCTGTGTTGAGGATTAGAGTGGCGGATGTGTCGTTCCCTACCCTTACCACCTGGGGGAGGCCCGTCAGGAAGTCCAGGATCCAGTTGCAGAGGAAGGTGTTTAGCCCCAGGGTCCTTAGCTTAGTGATGAGGGCACTATGAGGGCACTATGTTGTTGAACGCTGAGCTGTAGTCAATGAATAGCATTTTCACATATGTCCTTTTGTCCAGGTGGGAAAGGGCAGTGTTGAGTTCAATAGAGATATGTGGATCTGTTGGGGAGGTATGGAAATTGGAGTGGGTCTAGGGTTTCTGGGATAATGGTGTTGATGTGAGTACACAAGTACACATCCTGGTAATCCATCTGGCCCTGCGGCCTTGTGAATATTGACCTGTTTAACCTGTTGGGGCTAGGGGGCAGTATTTGCACGGCTGGATAAAAAAATGTACCCGATTTAATCTGGTTACTAATCCTACCCAGTAACTAGAATATGCATATACTTATTATATATGGATAGAAAACACCCTAAAGTTTCTAAAACTGTTTGAATGGTGTCTGTGAGTATAACAGAACTCATTTGGCAGGCAAAACCCTGAGACATTTTCTGACAGGAAGTGGATACCTGATGTGTTGTATTACCTTTAAACCTATGCCATTGAAAAACACAGGGGCTGAGGAATATTTTGGCACTTCCTATTGCTTCCACTAGATGTCACCAGCCTTTACAAAGTGTTTTGAGTCTTCTGGAGGGAGATCTGACCGAACAAGAGCCATGGAACGATGATGGCCCATTAGACACCTGGCCCGCGAGTTCATGTTGGGTACCCTCGTTCGGCTAGTCTGTATCGCAACGCGTATTTTTCTGGGCGCAGTGCTCAGATTATTGCAAAGTGTGATTTCCCAGTAAGGTTATTTTTAAATCTGGCAAGTTGATTGCGTTCAAGAGATGTAAATCTATAATTCTTTAAATGACAATATAATATTTTACCAATGTTTTCTAATTTTAATTATTTAATTTGTGGTGCTGACTTGAATGCCGGTTATTGGAGGGAAACGATTTCCTGAACATCAACGCCACAGTAAAACGCTGTTTCTGGATATAAATATGAACTTGATAGAACTAAAAAGGCATGCATTGTCTAACACAATGTCCTAGGAGTGTCCTCTGTTGGAGATTGTAAAAGGTTAGTGCATAATTTTAGCTGATTTATGGTTTTGGTGACGCCTGTCTTTGAATTGGCACAACATTACACACAACTCTTGTAAATGTACTGTCCTAACATACTCTAAATTTATGCTTTCGCCGTAAAACCTTTTTGAAATCGTAAAACGTGGTTAGATTAAGGAGATGTTTATCTTTCAAAGGGTGTAAAATAGTTGTATGTTTGAAAATTTTGAATTTTGACATTTATTTGGATTCAAATTTGCCGCTCTTGAAATGCACCTGCTGTTGATGGAGTGCACCACGGGAGCCCATAGAGGTTAAAGGTCTTAATCACATCGGCTAAGAAGAGTGTGATCACACAGTCGTCCGGAACAGCTGGTGCTCTCATGCATGTTTCAGTGTTACTTGCCTTGAAGTGAGCATAGAAGTAATTTAGCTCATCTGGTAGGTTCGTGTCACTGGGCAGCTTGCGGCTGTGCTGCCCTTTGTAGTCTGTAATAGTTTGCAAGCACTGCCACATCCGACGAGCGTCGGTGCCGGTGTAGTATGATTCAAAATTAGTCCTGTATTGACGCTTTGCCTGTTTGATGGTTCGTCAGAGGGTGTAGCAGGATTTCTTATAATCTTCCGGACTAGAGTCCTGCTCCTTAAAAGCGGCAGCTCTACCCTTTAGCTCAGTGCGGATGTTGCCTGTAATCCATGGTTTCTGGTTGGGGTATGTACGTACGGTCACTGTTTGGATGACGCCATCGATGCACTGATTGATGAAGCCAGTGACTGATGTGGTGTACTCCTCAATGGCATCAGAAGAATCCCGGGAACATATTCCAGTCTGCGCTAGCAAAACAGTCCTGTAGCTTAGCATCTGCTTCATCTGACCACTTTCTTACTGACCGAGTCACTGGTGCTTCCTGCTTTAGTTTTTGCTTTTAAGCAGGAATCAGGAGGATATTATTATGCTCAGATTTGCCAAATAGAGGGCGAGAGAGAGCTTTGTACACGTCTCTGTGTGTAGAGTAAAGCTGGTCTAGAGTTTTTTCCCTCTGGTTGCACATTTAACATGCTGGTAGAGATAAGGTAGAACGGATATGAATTTCCCTGCATTAAAGTCCCCGGCCACTAGGAGCGCCGCCTCTGGAAGAGCGTTTTCCTGTTTGCTTATGACCGTATACAGCTCAATGAGTGCAGTTTTAGTGCCAGCATCGGTTTGCAGTTTGCAGCTACGAAAAATATAGATGTAAACTCTCTTGGTAAATAGTGTGGTCTACAGCTTATCATGAGATACTCTACCTCAGGCGAGCAAAACCTTGAGACTTCTTTATATTTCGTGCACCAGCCGTTGTTTACAAATATACATAGGCCTGCCACCCCTTGTCTTACCAGAGGCTGCTGTTCTATCCTGCCGAAAAAGCTTAAAACCTGCCAGCTGTATGTTAATCATGTCGTCGTTCAGCCACGACTCGGTGAAACATATGATATTACAGTTTTTAATGTCCCGTTGGTAGGATATACGTGCTCATAGTTTGTCTATTTTATTATCGATTATCTCCGTCTTTTCCTGCAAATGATTGGGATGAGGGCCTTGTCTGGTGTCTGGAGTAAATCCTTCCTGTCCGACTTGTTGAAGAAGAAGAATTCCTCCAGTACGGGAGTAATCGCTGCCCTGATATCAAGAAGCTCTTTTCCGTCATAAGACACGGTGGCAGAAACATTATGGCACAAACATTATGTACAAAATACGTTACAAATGACGTGAAAAAACATACATAATAGCACAATTGGTTACGGGATCGTAAAACGGCAGCCATCTCCTTCGGCGCCATTATAATGGCCCAATATGATATCTCACAGTCTGTCTGACACGATCATATGCGGGTGAATCATTAAAAACATTATCACTATGGCTGAAGACAAGTTCAAAAACATTTGAAGAGACTGTTTTATGTAATGCATCAATTCATGTCCCTTTCTTTTACCAGGTACAGTACACTAACCACCTGGCCATGCCAGGAAGGAGGAACAGATGCAGCCTTTGAGTCATAATAGTCATAACAGAAGATATCTCCATTTACACCAGTCACGCAAAAACTACATAACATCTTGTTCTGTACTGTATTGATACAGTACTGCACTGTATTGATACAGTACACAATGGATGGACCAGGATCGTGGCTTCCCTGTAGGATACTGTGAGACGTACTGTACAGCATAGTGGAGGAAAGCATTGTTATGATTATGGCTGCATATTAAATCAGGATAATCTGATTGTTTTGCAAACACATGAGCACTAGATGAACGTCACACAATGTACCACTTCCTCCAGATCCCACCGGGTCCAACATAACTACAACAAGACTGGTCTTTTATGAAATAGCCAATGGGCTTGTAGTCATTCAATGTCCTATTATTGAAATGAAAGGTCTAACGGATGTATGTGTCTAAGCTAATGTCCTATGTGTCATTTAAAGGTCATTTTGCTCAAAGGACTGTGTTATTTTTTTTTTTTTTTTTTTTTTTTAGCTACTGCACATACACACAGTGGATAAAACATTAGAAACACCTTCCTAATATTGAGTTGCCTCAATTCGTCGGGGCATGGACTCTACAAGGTGTCGAAAGCGCTCCACAGGGATGCTGGCCCATGTTGACTTCAACGCTTCCCATGATTGTGTCAAGTTGGCTGGATGTCCTTTGGGTGGGGGACCATTCTTGATACACACAGGAAACTGTTGAGACTGAAAAACCCAGCAGCGTTGCAGTTCTTGACACACCCAAACTGGTGCGCCTGGCACCTACTACCATACCCTGTTCAAAGGCACTTAAATATTTTTTCTTGCCCATTCACCCTCTGAATGGCACACAGACACAATCCATGTCTCAATTCTCTCAAGGCTTAAAAATCCTTCTTTACCATGTCTCCTCTGCTTCATCTACACTGATCTATAAGGGATCATAGCATTCACCTGGTCAGTCTATGTCATGTAATGTTTTGTACTCTCAGTGTTTGTCTTTATTATAGGAAGTAATTTATGTATGCATGTCTATGTACATGTACCGTACATGATGTGTGTAGGTGGGCCATGTTCTTTCTTCTGCCCTCTATATGTGGGCGGAAGCGTGTAATTATTATTATTATGAGAGAGAGAGAGAGAGAGAGAGAGAGAGAGAGAGAGAGAGAGAGAGAGAGAGAGAGAGAGAGAGAGAGAGAGAGAGAGAGAGAGAGAGAGAGAGAGAGAGAGAGAGAGAGAGAGAGAGAGAGAGAGAGAGAGAGAGAGAGAGAGAGAGAGAGAGAGAGAGAGAGAGAGAGAGAGAGAGAGAGAGAGAGAGAGAGAGAGAGAGAGAGAGAGAGAGAGAGCAACCACAGCAGAACTCGAGACAGAGCTGTATTTCCTTTTTTTTGTTGAGTTTTTATAAAACCTTTATTTTCTACTCAATTGTTAACATAAATAATGACATACTGTCTTTTCAGAAATGAAACACCAAATGTAATTCGTAAAAAAAAGACAAAAATACACAAAAAATACTAAAATAACAAAAAAATTCAAAAAAAAAAACAACTAAAGAACCTATACATTCAACTTATTTCTCCAACAAAAAATTGTTTCCCCTCCTCTACAAAACCAAGCGCTCCTTCGTATGCCCACTTCTCCTCAAACAATGGGAGATCTTTTACAGCTGAGTAGAACTCAAAATCCACTTTTATTCTTATTTTCACTAATCCTTTAAAAACACATCTTACATCCTGCCCATATCCCGTTTCTATCTTATGTTTCCTACTCAGAAAAATGGACATCTTTGCTTGTCCCAAAATAAAATTTAACAGTTGACATTTTCTTTTCTGTTGCTTTCTATATTGAAACCCCAAAATAAAAACAGTGTTATTGAAAATCTCCCCTACAGCTTTAAACAAAGACTCCAGCATCTCCAAGAGAGGTTTTATCCTCTCACACTCCATAAAACAGTGAAAAATGGTTTCTCTTGGAAATGAGACGTCTTCATCTTGTACCTTCTTCTTGTGGCTATGAAGCATACCCCACTCTTCTGCTGACAAAGCCTTCCTGCAGCTTCCCAGCAGTTGTCCTACCATCCTTTCTGACCTCACCCCCAAATGTTCAGCCACCCGTCTTCCATCCATTAAGGCGGGCCCAGCCATGGCCATTAACTGTTTTAAGGTGATGATTTTTCCCTTCACCAGAATCTTGGAAAAATGTGGAACAGCTGCAGTTGTGCAATCAAGTCTTGCCCCATACACCAGAGGTTCCTCCAACAGCCAATGCACTGACTCCGCTGAAGTTCGTCTGGACACCTTCATTATGCTCCACACCCTAAGAAGGCCTCTGTAAAACGGAGGTATTCCCTCCCTAGAAATCTGGCTACTATCAACCAAAAATAAAGCTTTCTTTAAACCTAATCCTCCAACCTGCTGTAATACAAGATCTGCCACCCCTCTCCAAACCACATTTTCCGGTCCATAAAGCAACCTTTGAATAAACTGCAATCGGAAAGCAGCAGCCCTACTAGCAAGATGTACAAGACCTTGTCCCCCCTCCTCTTTTGACAAATACAAAACACTTTGTGGAACCCAGTGATATTTATCCCAAAAGAAATCCACAATTATTGCCTGTATCTTAGCCAGCAGGCCAGATGGTGGTTCTAAAACTGACAACCGATGCCACAGTGCAGAGGCAATCACATTGTTAACTATAATAGTGCGCCCCCTATATGACATACGAGATAGCAACCAACGTCATTTCCTTATCCTCCCTTCCACCATTTCAACCACCCCAATCCAATTTTTTTCCATAGTCCCCTCATCTCCCAGGTACACTCCAAGATACTTAAAACCTCCCTTACACCATTCCAGCCCCCCTGGCAAAGCCATGATCCCTCCAGACCATTCTCCAATCTGTAAAGCACAACTCTTTTCCCAATTTACCTTTGCAGAGGATATTCCCCTAAAACGATCAACCATTAGACTCAAACTATCCACCTCCGCTTGATTTTTCACTAAAACAACTACATCATCAGCATAGGCTGAGAGACGAATAGGAGGAATATCCCTTGAAAGGTACACCCCCTCAATGCGACTTCTAATACTATTTAGTAGTGGCTCTATAGCAATGGCATATAACATTCCCGACAAAGAACATCCCTGCCTAATACCTCTACACACTTTAAAAGGAGCACTCAAACCACCGTTAACTTTCAATACACTTTCAATGTCACCATATATCACCTCTATCATGGCAATAAAACCAGAGCTGAACCCAAACGCCTCCAAAGTGTACCATAAATATTGATGTTCAACTCGGTCAAATGCCTTTTCCTGATCAATTGAAATTAGACCAGCATCCAACCCAATAGCCCTAGAGACGTCCAAAAAATCACGAATCAGAGAAATGTTATCCCCTATCTGCCTGCCAGGAACACAGTAGGACTGGTCCGTATGTATGATCTGCCCCATCACCTCCCTCAACCTGTTGGACAAAGCCTTTGACAGGATCTTATAATCAGTGCACAATAAAGCCACCGGCCTCCAGTTCTTCACCTCCCTAGGGTCACCCTTTTTGGGCAGTAGGGTGAGGACAGCCCTTCTGCAGCTTATTGGTAGTAACCCTCCGGTTAAACTATCATTAACTACTGCTAGCCAATCCTCTCCCAACATAACCCAAAAATACTTAAAAAAATCAACGGGAAGCCCATCAATGCCTGGTGCCCTTCCATTTTCCATGCCTTTTAATGCAGTGTATAACTCCTGCAAAGACAATGGTTGCTCAAGCTCAACCTGAGCTTCTGCAGCCACCTGTGGGAGTCCATCAAGGAACTGCTGTGTCACTTTTTTATCCTCTTTGTACTCACACTTGTAGAGCTCAGCATAGAACTCTACTGCCCTCTTTCTAATTTTCACCTCGTCTAGTGAGCTCTTGTCCAACAGCTGATTTGAGACAATGAATAATTTTTCTTTGTCCATTCTTTTTCTCTAAACCAAAGAAAAATTTGGATGAGGCATCCATTTCAGAGATTCCCTGAAACTTACTTCTCACCAATGCCCCCTGTGCTCTGATACCCAGCAGGTCTGCCAATGCAGCTTTTTTCCTCTTGAGGGCCTGAGTGTGGCCTCGATCTCCTGTGGTCTCAACCAACGTCATGAGTTCCACTATTTCAGTCTCTAGGGCTTTCATTGATCTGGTGATATCCTTGGTGACATTCCTCGTGTATTGCTTACAGAATTGTTGAATCTGGATTTTCCCTATATCCCACCACTGTTGAAGGGATACAAAACTGGCCTTTTGAGACCTCCACCTCTCCCAGAAAAAACTAAAACATTTCCTGAAGTGAGCATCACTCAATAAAGTTATGTTAAAATGCCAGTATGCGCTTTTAGGTTTTACATCGTTAATGAACACCACCTCTGTTATTAAACAATGATCAGAAAAACCCACTGGGGTTATCACACTTGATTTACAGACCTGAGATTGATGCTCAAAACAATAAAACCTATCTAACCTGGCCATAGAGATGGTGTTCTCTCTCACATGCACCCAGGTATACTGCCTTGTGCCTCCATGTTGACTCCGCCAAATATCACACAGTTCATTTGTTACAATGAGACGTTTTAAAAAAGTCCTTGAGGCTATATGAGGTTCTTTGTGATTTCTATCTAAATCACTGACTGTGCAGTTCAAATCCCCAGCAATAAATAAATAATCTTCTTTGTTACATTTCTCAATGGTATTTGATAATGTCTCTAAAAAGCATACCCTCTCAACTGCCACCACTGGGGCATATACATTTATCAGACACATAGTGATGTTTTCATACCTTACTCTAACTTTTAATAACCTCCCCTCAACTACCTCTTCAACCTCATATGACAAAGGCAAAAACCCTTTTGAGAACAAGATGGCCACACCCCCACTTTTTGAGTTTTTATGACTACACACCACTGTCCCCCGCCCCACTGTTGCCACATAACTTCATTTTCCAAATTACTATGCGTTTCTTGTAGAAAAATTATGTCACTTCCCTTTCCCCTAATTAACTCATACACTATGGCTCTTTTTTTAACGTCTCTTGCCCCATTTACGTTTAAAGAAGAAATCTTAAAACTGCTCATGGATGAAAAAAAAATACAGAGGAAGACCCAGAAACCACATCTCTTTACATACTTAAAGCTGCGATTGAACTCTTTCATTTTCTTTAGAATTTTCATCACTTATCACTCTCGTGACCACTTTCTTGAGTCTAGCAATTTCAGGGCTTGTCAAACTTCCCCCTGTTATTTTTGACATCAGAAACTTTGCTGATTCAATAAACAATTCACTTTCAGGGAAAAAATCTGTTACATTATAATCCTGCATATATTTCTTCCCTTTTGTCAACTTCAGAAATTGACGTACCTTCTCAATCCCATACCTCCCTTCCACCCCATTTATCTCACTATTTTGTTGTGACGCGTCAGATGACTCACTCTCGCTATCCTCCCCAGAAGAAAACTCCATCTCTACAACCTGTTTATCTTCAATTGAATTATTAATCTCTACCTTCCTCTTGGAATTAGACCCTTCACCACCCCTTACATTCTTCCTCTTACTTCTCGGTACTTTGAAAACAGCTGCTTCCTTTTCCATTATTTCAATCTCCTCTTGACCTCCAATTTCATTTTCCAGCACCACCTCAGCGACGGCAGTCGCAATCTCACCGACTGTTTCCCCTCCCTCTTTGTTCTGATCTACCACAATTGCCCCCGTATCCACAATGCCTTCCTCTCCTACTTTTCCTACCACATCTGCCCACCTTCTCCCTTCTCCTGCACCCTTAGCATGTTCATCCCTTCGCGGTGGTGCGTTAGCTGCACCGGCACTAGAGCTGCTACCGGGCTCTGCGTGCTCATTCTCGGGACAATTACGCACCAAATGCCCCTCTCTTCCACAGCCAAAGCATTTCATTGATTCAGTAGAAGCGTAGAAGACATAATCAAATCCATCAATCTTAAAACTGAATGCTAAATTCAGTTCATCAGTGTCCTTTTTTAAAATCATATGCACTTGTCTCCTATGAGACACGACATGTTTCAGCAACGGAGATTTGCATCCAAAAAGAACCTTCTTTATTGTTGATACAATTTGACCATGACGAGATAACTCTCGCTCCAACACTTTATCTCTAACAAATGGTGGCACGTTAGAAAGTATAACTTTCTTTGCCGGATTCATAAGCGGAAATACCGGTGTCTGTGTCTCCCGCAACACAACACCACTCTCAACTATCGTATTCACCTTTTCAATGGAATCTAAGAATATCACTACAGCGCTATTCATCCTTGAGGCTGATTTGATACTATCACACCCAATGATAGCACCCACTGCCAAGCTACATTCTTCCACTGAACACCCGGCCGCAGCAGGAATCTTTACTCCATGTCGCCGACTAAGTTTTTCAAACTCCAAACTTCCGCGAGTGGCCATTGCAACCAGCCCCACCTGCTGGTTGTGCCCTCGCGAAAACCAACCTCAACGATCCCACCACCCCTATACGTGCTTAGTGATATTTAGACAAGATACCCTTAAAACAACTAAACTAATCAACACATATATATATATATATATATATATATATATATATATATATATATATATACACACACCAAAACCCAATAGAGTGAAGATAATTCCAGTCGCTCTCACAATCACTCCTGCTTCACGACTCACTCCCAGCATGTACTCCAACGAGAGAGAGAGAGAGAGAGAGAGAGAGAGAGACCTCAGATTCTCTCCTGATTTCAGTCAGATAAAAAAATATAATTGCAAACACAAAAGCAGGACGTTTTCTTGCTTAAAGAGATAGTTCTCCCAAATTACTAAATTAAATATTGGTTTCCGTACCCTGTAAGCAGTCTATGGACAAGGTATGACAGGCACAAATCCCATTCAAGTCATGGGACCGTTATTATAATCTTTCGCTGCATCATGTTAAAACGTTAGCATGTGGATGTGCCAGAGAAACTCAACCAACGCATGGATTGCTGTCATACCTTGTCCATAGACTGCTTACAGGGAAAGGAAACCAATGTGTCATTTTGTATTTTGAGTGAACTACCCTCATCCAAAAATGCTAAATGCGTCTCTTTGTGAGTGGAAGGGAATCGTCCCAGAGGATGAGGACCGTCTGAGGCAGCAGGGAACATGATTGATGAGTGAAATTGGTCTTCTATGGAGTCTGCCTTTGTCTCTTTAGGGGATAATAAACTGTAATCAGATAGCTGTAAACTGCAAATAGTTTGCTTGACCTCGAGACCACTATGGACGATGGGTGTGATGCATTGAAATGTAACAGCTCTTAATATATCTTGCTACAGTGGTTTTGTCTGGTGTTTTCTTTTCAGGGTTCAGCCATGAGGGCAAGACTGAGTAGAGTAGATCTTTTTGTAATCATTGTGTCATTGATTGAATGCACCGGTACTATAGGTTTTCCATCAAGACTGTCCAAGTTGTTACTGCACATCAACGTTAGCGGTGGCGGTGGCAAGCGATCTCTATTCTGTCACACCCCTACCTCTAAAGATAAGGAACGTTAAGTTCAAGCTTTAATATTTGAACAGTCTTAGTTAAGGAAAAGTGATGAAGTGGCTCTGTGCAAATTCTACTACTTAGCAATTAAGACCGCCAGCTGAAATCACGACAGCACAGAGGTAATAAACCCACCATCTGACAACAAGGTTCACAACTACTGTCTTAGTAGAACAGGTGTGTTTGGTAGTGACAACACAACAACAAGTAGTAAGAGATTTACCATTACCATCTATATATATATAACTACTATGGATGAACGTCAGCATTCTGACATATTTCTAATGAGGTGTCTGCTGCAACATAATCCCATCAACATTTTCTCCCTGAATGTACACCTCAGATATCTGTGTTTAAAAAAAAAAAATCCAAACGTATTCTTCATTTCAGCCAAGCAGAAGATCTGTAGCTCATATGCAAACAACTATTGTGGCCATCCCCAAAATAGACGACGAACACGACACAGCTGCACAATAGCAATGATTATTAAATCCGCTCTCCCACAAAGAATGAACTCTGCCTCGCTGACTGACAAAACAACATGAACATTCATCAATGCCAATAAAAACACAATGCAAGTTATCCCCAATGGCCCAGCATGGAGCACATGTGACCCGCAAAGGAGTTTTTCTTACCTGTAACAGATAGTTCTGTAGTTCTTCTCACCACGAAGCTGCCAAACTGTAATTCACACGTGTAATTTCCAATGTCATCTTCACGCACCTCCCGGATAGAGAGAGTATCTCTTCTCCTTACAATGCTTTGTCTCCACTGCTTTGGCTTGCATTCCTTTGATTCAAATAGAGAGAAGGCATATGAATGTAAAACAACACGAAGAAACAGAAAAGCAGTATACAGTTGGACTTAGATTACACTTTTTACAACATACAATGTAGACGTAGAAAAAATGGACGCCTGACGAAATGCATCGAGCCATTCCAAACTTCAAACATCTCTTTGATCACAAATGCATTCTCATCTTGTATTTAGTGTTGTTGTATTGAGTTCCTGTTTTTGGCAAGACGAGTGTGATCGATTATACATTATATCGCTAAGTTCCCACTAGAAGAACAATGTATGGGGTTGAAGCAGTTAATTTTGGTGGGAATGAACCCAGAGGATGAACGAGGCCTTTGGAAAAGGGAACTTGTGCCACACAAACTCATTCACCCACAGCAGGAAAACTGGAATACCGTGGGTTGGTTCCACCTGCGCTCGCGGGTCTCCCAGAACTCAATCAGCTCCGCTTCCAGAGACAGAGCAAATAACTACAATATTCTAGGGCCACAGTCATTATCCATGTTTTAATTTGATTCACTGGGAAACTGAAGAAGCACTGTGGCCATCTAATCCGACATTCATATAGTTTGATGAATTGTCCCCAGGCCTCCGTCGGCTACTCTGTCAGTCTGCTGTTACACTGTGGGCAGGCGGCCGGGGCCGGTGAGGGCCACTGGTCGACTCAGATAGCCAGACTTCTGACTATGAGGACCCCCTCCAGTCGTTTGTGGGGGGGAGAAAAGGAGTTCATTTCTTTGTCTTCTAGACTATTTACATCATGAACGTGGGCTGTGGCCCCCTTTCCCCAGATGGTTTAAGTCTCATGAAAAACAAATGACATCTCAGGGGGTGCTCTGCAGAGTGGCTGTGAGTTATGGGTGGATAAATCTACCTATGGTCATCAAGCAAGCACATAGGCTGCTAGACAATACATACTAAGTATGGTTAGACTAAAATAATTTAAAATAATAAAAAAATGTCATTTCAAATTTTTTCAATACATTTACATGATCATACAGTTCTGATTATACGCTGATAAATATATGTGTCACATTTGATAAATGACACATAGCAGCGGTTTCCCAGACACATACTAGGCCTAATCCTGGGCTAAAAAGCAGGCTCAGTGGAGAACCTGCCTTAATTTGTATCCTTGAAACTGCTCCTATGGCATTCAATCTGAAATAAGTTACAGACATAATGTTATAGTGGAGTCTTACCTTGTACCATACTATCTCTGGCTCCTTCCCCGGCTGGACATAATCCTCAATGTCCGGACAGGTGATATCTTTACTTTTGCTTAACTCTGCCTTCTCGAAGTACCTCATTTTGGAGTTGTAGCAGAGGTCTGTGTCGTTCTCCGCCACTGTCAGTGACATGGACACTTTCATACAATATGTGGAATTCCTGAAAAACACAAGTGAACAAATTAATAAGTTTCATCATTTTTGTATAACATTGTTCTCTCACGCCACTATCACTATATGTTGACAGGTATTAATACAGTATACATTTGATGAAACGGTAATAAACTGTAATAAAGCCCTTTTGTGGGGGAAAACTAATTCTGCTTGGCTGGGCCTGGCTCCCCAGTGGGTGGGCGTATGGCTGTGCCCCTGCCTAGTCACGGGAAGTCCATAGATTAGGGCCAAATGAATGTATTTCAATTGACTGATTTCCTTATATATACTGCAACTCAGTAAAAATCATTTATATGTTTGTCCAGTATACATTTGGAAAGTAAATGCAGATACGTTTCTAACAGATCAAAACATTCTTAACTCATTAAGCTTTTGGAGTCAGCCCTACTTGTTTGATCTAAACCATTGACACTCAGATACAGTGAGCCATCTGGTTCGGGGGGAGAATATGGGAAAGTTTGACATTCTACTCTCTCGTCAATGTGAAAAATCATCTCTTCACCTCCACTCAGCCGTGGCTGGTTGTCCGAACCGTTCATACAGAGCTGCATTGTGTTTTCTCACCCATCCAGGAGGAATGGAAATGATGAGGGAGAGATGAACCTGGCTATCACAAATTATCGATGGCAACGACAAAAGAAAAGTGGGGAAAGCCGAGGTGGAAGGGAGACGAGGGCTAATGCAGAACGGCAGTTCTGAAAGTCAACAGCAGTGAAGATTGAGTGAGCCTTTTGTTTCAACGTGTTATGCAGATACAGCGCAAGCTAGCAGAAAATTACTTGCCAGAATTGATATTTTGTAACTGGTCACACCTGACAGAGAAAAGCCTATCAGCCCAGAAGACTACAACTGTGACTGTAATGCATAGGATACAGTTGAGAAAGCTGTGAGGGTATAATGTAAATGCCAGGTCTGGCAACCCAGCCATGTACAACACTATGGCACCATACCGTGTGGTACAATTTCACTGTGCTCAGTCTAATAATCACTCTGTGTTGAATCTGTACAACTGTTCAATAACAATTGGCCCACACCAGCAGGAACTCCAGTAGCATGCTCACGTAAATGAGCAGGGAGTTTGCGTCGATTGCAGTATACCCTTCCACAGCCATAGTAATACATCAGTCATTACACCTGGTTGAGGTTTTTTATAGCTAGGTAAACAGGTTCATGTTTGGCCTTTGACTCCAGATGAGTGATTCTTAGGCAAGGATCCACGGCTATTTGAAATCAACGGACAGAGGTATTGAGTGTGCAGGGAATTCCATACAATGTCAGAGGGAAAAGCCAGCCTAATGTGATCAATGAGCTCAATCAGTGTGACCTTTGATCCGTCTATGCATCTACAGCTAATAAGATTGTCTCCACTCACGACTAGCATCAGTAGCTGTGTAGCCTGGTTCTTCAAGAGGGTAAGCACTGTATCAATTGGCCCATAATATCAAATCCTTCTGGTCTACAGATTTCAACAAATTACAACATTTAGGAAAACCTCATTGGGTAATTTCAGGGGCGCAAGCTGGTAACACAGATTTGAGGCTGAACCAACAACCAATTATAAACAAGTGGAATCCTTCTATAATTGCCACGGCATTCGCGCAGCCTCGCAAATTAGCAAGCAGTAAGCAAAAGCCCGGTCGGTCCATAGTCAGACACACCCTCTACTGGGCACCGCGGTCTGTCCGATTAAGTCTGCCCATTTTATGAAGAGGAGGATGCAAATGCGACATGATGTGGAGATTATCCCAGACAACTCGCACCAGATGGACACCTGTGCAAATGAGATCCCCCGGGTCTTGCTCCCCCTGTTAAATATTCTGGGCAGTGCTGATAAACTCGCCCGGTGGGAGAGGGAGAGAGAATAGTGTCAGCCTGGCTGTTGAGTGATCGATGGCCCGGGCCAACACTTTGTCCTACGATGTCTTTCCAACGGTTCACATTCGTCACACTGCCTTTTAAGCAAGAGAGCCAGGTGGATGGAGAACAGTACCGCTTTGTTTTCAGTAGCACTATCTAGACTGTATATTCATGAACAATGTGGCCAGGACAAACACACCGCTTTCAGTCCACTGTACATCAATTACTGTATAGTCATAACTAAATGTCTACTAGACAGGAAGTATAGGCTACTGTATACTGCAGTGGTTCCCAACTCCGGTCCTCCAGTACCCCCAACAGCACACATTTTTGTTGTAGCCCCAGACAAAAACACCTGGTTCAACTTGTCAAGGGCTTGATGATTAGTTGACAAGTAGAAACAGGTGTGCTTGTCGAGGGCCACAACAAAAACATGTACTGCTAGGGGTCCTTGAGGACCGGAGTTGGGAAACACTGGCATAGTGCATACTAAAGTATTCAGCTGAGTATACTTTTAGATATATTGGTTATACCAAGGTAATACCACAATATTAATGACAGCATGTCAATGGGAGCTGACGAGAGGCTGCTGTGCAATGTCAAGGCAATGACAGACAGATACCATGCAGTTCATATTAGAGTGGAGAACACCTTGGCTGACAGTTTGCACACAGAGAGCCGGAGGGCAAATGGAGGATTTGTTTCTATAATAGAAATGGTTGTTGCAATATGCGACAGGGAAGGAGGTCATGGCTAGAAGGGGTAAAGCTTTTGTGATATTGATGGCAAAAGTAGTTTTTTTGGCATTTTAGCTAACCCTTTTCCTAAACTTAACCTAATTCTCCTAACCTGCTATGTTAATTCCCTTAACCTGCTGCTTAAGTTCTCCTAACCTACTACAAAAAGTCAAATCTGACAAAAGCTGTATACCATCTAGTCAAATCCAGGGTAGGAGTAATGGATGGTAGGTCAACGATGAACTGACTACCTCACCTTATTAAAATAATGACCAACACAATGTTGCCTGTATGAATGATTGTTGTATCAGTATAGTACAGCCACTTTTTACAAACATGTCAAAAAACCTATTTGGGGTGTAATGTAAAACAGTACCATTGGGGATAAACTATTCCCCGCTCTTGCTTGCTCTCATGTCAAAATGAATTCATAATTTTAGGGCAAGGTCATTATTTCAGAAGCTTGATAAATTATTAATCACACATTATTGTAATTGAAATTAGATACCAAGGGCCCAACTTGGCAAAATCAACTTGGCAAAATCATTACATCCATTCTTAATTATTCTCTCCTAACCTCATTTATGACATCATCTCCCTTGTTTTGGTTGAAGAGAAAGATGGAACATAATTCCCTCTACTTTAACTCAGTCTCTGTTCCCTGTGATATTATAGCTCCAAGCTGTAGAATTAATATGAAACCATTCTCCTCAGATCGCAAGGTACCTGTGGGATTAATTCATTACTGAATTCTTAATTAAAAGATCTGCAAGTTCTACTTTAATAGAGCAGGAAATTGAACACTTGTTGATTCTCATTAGAGGTATACCTTAAAGTAATAATAATGTATAAACATTGTCACCAATTTTTACAATAAATCCCCGTCACTTAATAAAAAGATTACTTGGACAATTGTCAAACTCCTTTCAACCCTTAACACATCCGCTTGTATTCGACTGGACTATACATCAAAATCTCACACACTGGTGAAACCAGTGCCATGGACAGTGGGCCATGACCTTAAGCTGGACCTTGCTGGTGCATCAAGCTCCACCATGAGGCATGCTAGCCCAACTTAGTCCAGCGCTCGGCAAACAACCAGCCAGCTAGCAGCTGCCAAATCAGCACTGATGACAACCTCCACCCAGTGGCCAGACAGACCAGGGCTACAGATTACCCATAATCAGTCTTTTATGGCCAGTGCATTATTTATGACCCAAGCGAAGGTCAGGTTGGCGTGGCGTTCTGCGGTGGGAGGCGGTGAGGAGTGGTGGGAGGACTGAGGCCCTACCTGTGACCTGCTCCATAACTCATCTGTCAGCACACGAGGCCAGGTGATTAACTGCCCACTCCCCAAAACTCACTGTGGGCCAACAGGCCTCCACTTAGCCTCTGTCTCTGGGGAGAAGGACCAAAATGTTGAGCTACTCAGCCGCTTGCGGATTTCACGTCTCCAAAAATGACTATGGAGAGAGACACATGTTGATCTTCTATGCCAGGGATCATCGACTAGATTCAGCCGTGGGACGACCTTTTGTTGAGTGGATGGTCAGGGGGCCAGAACATAATTACAAATCATTTGTAGACTGCAAATGGACCGCAAGAAGCACAAACAGATATAATACTTGACTAAAACATAATCATTCCAAACCTTGCTTACATTTGTATATGAACACATATATCTCTCTGTTATGCGTTGGAATACTTTGGAATACATTTACAAAATTAAAATCACTTGGAGCTGATTTGCTGGTGTTTTTGCAGTCATTAAATGTCTCTCCCACACACACACACACACACACACACACACACACACACACACACACACACACACACACACACACACACACACACACACACACACACACACACACACACACACACACACACACACACACACTCACACACACACCAAACCCAGTTTTTTTCTCTCCATGCAGAATCTGTTATCCATGTAGGGGAGAGAGGATAAGATGGAACTCTGCTGCATCATAAGCATTATGTGACTGGTTATACAGCACCTCAATGATCTACTTTAGTCACCACACCTTCATTATGTGACTGGTTATACAGCACCTCAATGATCTACTTTAGTCACCACACCTTCATTATGTGACTGGTTATACAGCACCTCAATGATCTACTTTAGTCACCACACCTTCATTATGTGACTGGTTATACAGCACCTCAATGATCTACTTTAGTCACCACACCTTCATTATGTGACTGGTTATACAGCAGCTCAATGATCTACTTTAGTCACCACACCTTCATTATGTGACTGGTTATACAGCACCTCAATGATCTACTTTAGTCACCACACCTTCATTATGTGACTGGTTATACAGCACCTCAATGATCTACTTTAGTCACCACACCTTCATTATGTGACTGGTTATACAGCACCTCAATGATCTACTTTAGTCACCACACCTTTTCTTTATTTGCACATCTTATGCGAAGTTCTCGTTTTTCATTCCAGGTGTGATGGAGAACTCCAATGTCATCCATCTGACTGAGAGCTTTTGGCAGTGCCTTGGCTGTCCTAACTCTAGCTGTGCTGTTACCTTTAACATGCAGTAGTCTGTCTTTCTCTATTACCCAGTCTCTAATCCCTCAGTGAACAGTGCCTTGAGGGAAATCATTTCACCCAACCCTGTATTTCCAACTAGATTCCATAACTTTATGAAACAATTTGGCTCTTTCATTTTACCGTGACCTTATTCATTTGTCCTCCCAAAGCCTACGGGCAAAATGTATGGCCACTCAGAAATACCATGCATACTAAAACCTATACACTAAGTAGGCCTATATCCGTTTGGTTCAGACATATTCCAATGAGAGAGTAAAATGGTCAAAGTTCCTCTTTAAAGTTCCAAGTTCCAAACCACTTTGATTCTTTCTCTTTTTTCCAAACGTCTGAATAACCTGTTCATGTTATGCTTCGCCTCCCTTGAGTGACAGCTGTAGTATTGGGGTTGTCTCGCTCAGAGTTCTAGCGTTTGTGAATAGGGGGCTGCGATGGATGGAGGGATGGGAAGAGGGTGGGGATGGGGGAGGGAGGCAGTGTCAATTGGATTCTGCTGAGGAAGGAAGTGCATTCTGACATTTTGTCTGGCAGATAAAAACCCCATCTGATATGACGAGAGAAGGTCAGTGTCTCTACTATCAGATACTGCTGGTCCAAGTCTAGTTTGATGCCTTTCTCTCAGACTGCCTACTTGGCTTGGGAGGCATAGTGCAGATAATAATAATAATAGATGTATTTTATATAGCGCTTTCACTTCAAACAGAATCTAAAAGTCGCAACAACAAAAAACGATAACAGATACAGTGGGGGAAAAAAGTATTTGATCCCATTTACATTTACATTTTAGTCATTTAGCAGATCCCCTGCTGATTTTGTACGTTTGCCCACTGACAAAGAAATGATCAGTCTATAATTTTAATAGTAGGTTCATTTCAACAGTGAGAGACAGAATAACAACAAAAAAATCCAGAAAAACGCATGGCAAAAATGTTATGAAATGATTTGCATTTTAATGAGGGAAATAAGTATTTGACACCTCTGCAAAACATGACTTAGTACTTGGTGGCAAAACCCTTGTTGGCAATCACAGAGGTCAGACGTTTCTTGTAGTTGGCCACCAGGTTTGCACACATCTCAGGAGGGATTTTGTCCCACTCCTCTTTGCAGATCTTCTCCAAGTCATTAAGGTTTTGAGGCTGACGTTTGGCAACTCGAACCTTCAGCTCCCTCCACAGATTTTCTATGGGATTAAGGTCTGGAAACTGGCTAGGCCACTCCAGGACCTTAATGTGCTTCTTCTTGAGCCACTCCTTTGTTGCCTTGGCCGTGTGTTTTGGGTCATTGTCATGCTGGAATACCCATCCACAACCCATTTTCAATGCCCTGGCTGAGGGAAGGAGGTTCTCACCCAAGATTTGACGATACATGGCCCCGTCCATCGTCCCTTTGATGCGGTGAAGTTGTCCTGTCCCCTTAGCATAAAAACACCCCCAAAGCATAATGTTTCCACCTCCATGTTTGACGGTGGAGATGGTGTTCTTGGGGTCATAGGCAGCATTCCTCCTCCTCCAAACACGGCGAGTTGAGTTGATGCCAAAGAGCTCCATTTTGGTCTCATCTAACCACAACACCTTCACCCAGTTGTCCTCTGAATCATTCAGATGTTCAATGGCAAACTTCAGACGGGCATGTATATGTGCTTTCTTGAGCAGGGGGACCTTGCGGGCGCTGCAGGATTTCAGTCCTTCATGGCGTAGTGTGTTACCAATTGTTTTCTTGGTGACTATGGTCCCAGCTGCCTTGAAATCATTGACAAGATCCTCCCGTGTAGTTCTGGGCTGATTCCTCACCGTTCACATGATCATTGCAACTCCACGAGGTGAGATCTTGCATGGTGCCACAGGCCGAGGGAGATTGACAGTTATTTTGTGTTTCTTCCATTTGCGAATAATCGCACCAACTGTTGTCACCTTCTCACCAAGCTGCTTGGCGATGGTCTTGTAGCCCATTCCAGCCTTGTGTAGGTCTAAAATCTTGTCCCTGACATCCTTGGAGAGCTCTTTGGTCTTGGTCATGGTGGAGAGTTTGGAATCTGATTGATTGCTTCTGTGGACAGGTGTATTTTATACAGGTAACAAGCTGAGATTAGGAGCACTCCCTTTAAGAGTGTGCTCCTAATCTCAGCTCGTTACCTGTATAAAAGACACCTGGGAGCCAGAAATCTTTCTGATTGAGAGGGGGTCAAATACTTATTTCCCTTATTAAAATGCAAATCAATTTATAACATTTTTGATATGCATTTTTCTGGATTTTTTTGTTATTATTCTGTCTCTCACTGTTCAAATAATCCTACCATTAAAATGATAGACTGATCATTTCTTTGTCACTGGGCAAACGTACAAAATCAGCAGGGGATCAAATACTTTTTTCCCTCACTGTAGCAGATTCCCTTCAAACTCAACTCTGGACCAAGAAGCCAGTTCCACTGCATTTTTTCATTGTTCCTCTCTAATCAGGGACTGATTTAGACATGGGACAACAGGTGAGGAAAATGAATTATTAGGTAGAACAGAAAACCAGCAGGCTTTGGACCTCGTAGGGTAAGAGTTGAATACCTCTGTTGTAGCCTACTGATGATTCCAGAGTAATTTTGTAATATTACAATATACTGATAATATCTACCATACACTCATGTCAAATGTTCACAGCAGTGGAGGCTGGCGGGAGGAATGGAATAAATGGAACGGAGTCAAACATGTGGTTTTCATGTCTTTTATGTGTCATATGATTGGGCTCCCGAGTGTTAGAGGCGTCACAACAGACACCCTGGTTTGAATCCAGGCTGTATCACAACCGGTCGTGATTGGGAGTCCCATAGGGCGGCGCATAATTGTCCCAGTGAGGTACAGGGGCAAATTTCCATTTGAGAAATTAGTAACATGTGACCTTTCAAAATAATTGTCCTGGGTAGCCGTGCGAGGACACACGATTGTGACAGGTGAGGATGTGGCATCACCCAGTAGCCGACCGGTAACGCCACCCATCTCCTCAGCCAATCCCAGCCTCAGATTTCCTCCCGCATGCAGCCTCTGGGATTCAGGCTTCAGGCTTAATCAAATGGAACTGAGGCAAGAGCACAGGACAAATCTCCAATCAGTAAAAGCGTGAAGAGTGTCTAACAGATTGATGCAGACCTTAACACATGCATCCGCTGGATTAAATCCTATTCCAATCACATAGAGGGTGCATCCCAAATGGTACCCTGTTACCTATGTGGTGTACTACTTTTGACCAGGGCCCGTGCACTATATAGGGGATAGAGTGTTATTTGGGAAGCACCCTGAGAGGCCTTGGGAAACCTCACAAAAAGCACACAAGTGGCTGGTTGAAGTATTAGGACGTATATTTGTGTAATAGCTCACTGTCAATGCATCGTTACTGTCGAGTGGCAGATATTAAACAGAGGGCAAAACCTCAATATTACACAGTAATCGTTCTGTAAAATGGTCACACAATATATGCGGTGCCACAGTTGAAAGGATCACTTTGTGGTACCATGAATGTATTTCAGACACAGTGGAATTTCGTTTTTACTTCCTAGACAAAACCTTTACACCTGTGCCATTCCAAAAAACTATAGTTCACTGCTTCCTCAAGATAAAATAAATGACTCTAATTTGCCTAACAATGTACTTCATCATCCTTTTTAATGGACCATGTATTCTCTGATGAGTTTAAATAGTAGGAAGACTCCATAATTCATAGCGAATTAATTTATAAAACATTTCTCACTTCACATCACACAATCTCCACTCAAGGCCATAACATGAGGTGTCCCCTGTCTAGTAGGAGCAAGGTAATACATTGAAATTGGGAATGTGTGTGCATGTGCGTGTGTGTGTGTGTGTGTGTGTGTGCATTTGTGTGTGTGTGTATGTATGTTTTCCTCAGCAAAGGGCAGAGAGAGAAGGCTACCATTTGTTACTAGAAAGCATTACCACCAAGAGGTAATTCTGTCTCCACACACTCACTCACCTCCCAGCCTCACACAGACAACAACCAGCTGCCTGCCAGGTAGACATAACACAAACACAGTCTAGAATACATCATACACTCCACCTCACCCCCCCCCCCCCCCCCCCCCCAGTCTCTGGCTCTGATTGGCTGTGACGGCAGGGCTGGATCAATGGGACAGTGCTTGACTGGTGGCTGAGTGACGGAGTGTCTCTGGACGTCCCATTTGACTGAGAGATCACCAGCTGGGCCCTGCAGTGGAATACTAATCCAGTCTCTCCTTCCTCTGGTGACAGCTAAGGCATGGTAGGACAGGACATGCCTAGACACCATTAATAACACGAAGGCCCTGAATGCATGTGAACAGCCAACTGCTTACTGCGGATTCCCCTAAACTAATCCTTCGTGTGGCTCTGTGACATTTCTCTGTTTGCTCACATTACCATACCAAATCAAATCAAATCAAATGTTATTAGTCACATGCGCCGAATACAACAGGTGTAGACCTTACAGTGAAATGCTTACTTACGATCCCCTAACTAACAGTGCAGTTTAAAAAAAGACGGATAAGATTATGAGATAAAAGTAACAAGTAATTAAAGAGCAGCAGTAAAAAAAATAACAATATATACAGGGGGGTGCCGGTACAGAGTCAATGTGTGGGGCACAGGTTAGTTGAGGTAGTATGTACATGTAGGTAGAGTTAATTAAAGTGACTATGCATAGATGACAATAGAGAGTGGCAGTGGTGTGGAGAGTGGAGGGGGGAGGGGGGGCAATGCAAATAGTCTGGGTAGCCATTTGACTAGATGTTCAGGAGTCTTATGGCTTGGGGGTAGAAACTGTTTAGAAGCCTCTTGGACCTAGACTTGGCACTCCAGTACCGCTTGCCGTGCGGTAGCAGAGAGAACAGTCTATGACTAGGGTGGCTGGAGTCTTTGATAATTTTTAGGGCCTTCCTGGTATAGAGTTCCTGGATGGCAGGAAGCTTGGCCCCAGTCATGTACTGGGCCGTTCACACTACCCTCTGTAGTGCCTTGTGGTCGGAGGCCAAGCAGTTGCCATAGCAGGCAGTGATGCAACCAGTCAGGATGCTCTCGATGGTGCAGCTGTAGAACCTTTGAGGATCTGAGGACGAATGCCAAATCTTTTCAGTCTCCTGAGGGGGAATAGGTTTTGTCGTGCCCACTTAACGACTGTCATGGTGTGCTTGGACCATGTTAGTTTGTTGGTGATGTGGACACCAAGGAACTTGAGGCTCTCAACCTGCTCCACTGCATTCCTGTCGATGAGAATGGGGGGCGTGCTCGGTCCTCCTTTTCCTGTAGTCCACAATCATCTCCTTAGTCTTGATCACGTTGAGGGAGAGGTTGTTATCTTGGCACCACATGGCCAGGTCTCTGAACTCCCCCCTATATAGGCTGTCTCGTTGTTGTCGGTGATCAGGCCTACCTACCACTGTTGTGTCATCGGTAAATTTAATGATGGTGTTGGAGTCGTGCCTGGCCGTGCAGTCATGAGTGAACAGGGAGTACAGAAGAGGGCTGAGCACGCACCCATGAGGGGCCCCATGTTGAGGATCAGCATGGCGGATGTGTTGTTACCTACCCTTACCAACTGGCGGGGGCCCGTCATGAAGTCCAGGATCCAGTTGCAGAGGGAGGTGTTTAGTCCCAGGGTCCTTAGCTTATTGATGAGCTTTGAGGGCACTATGGTGTTGAACGATGAGCTGTAGTCAATGAATAGCATTCTCACATAGGTGTTCCTTTTGTCCAGGTGGGAAAGGGCAGTGTGGAGTGCAATAGAGACTGCATCATCTGTGGATCTGTTGGGGCGTTAATCAAATTGGAGTGGGTCTAGGGTTTCTGGGATGATGGTGTTGATGTGAGCCATGACCAGCCTTTCAAAGCACTTCATGGCTACAGACGTGCGTGCTTCAGGTCAGTAGTCATTTAGGCAGGTTACCTTAGTGTTCTTGGGCACAGGTATTATGGTGGTCTGCTTAAAACATGTTAGTATTACAGGCTCGGACAGGGAGAAGTTGAAAATGTCAGTGAAGACACTTGCTAGTTGGTCAGCGCATGCTCGCAGTACATGTCCTGGTAATCCATCTGGCCCTGCGGCCTTGTGAATGTTGACCTGTATAAAGGTCTTACTCACATTGGCTTCGGAGAGCGTGATCACACAGTCTCCGGTACAGCTGGTGCTCTCCTCCATGTTTCAATGTTATTTGACTCGAAGCAAGCATAGAAGTAGTTTAGCTCGTCCGGTAGTCTCGTGTCACTGGGCAGCTCTCGGCTGTGCTTCCCTTTGTAGTCTGTATTGGTTTACCACATCCGCCAAGCATCAGAGCCGGTGTAGTACAACTCGATCTTAGTCCTGTATTGACGCTTTGCCTGTTTGATGGTTCGTCGGAGGGCATAGCGGGATTTCTTATAAGCTTCTGGGTTAGAGTCACACTCCTTGAAAGCGGCAGCTCTAGCCTTTATCTCAGTGCAGATGCTGCCTGCAATCCATGGCTTCTGGTTGGGGTATGGAAGTACGGTCAATGTGGACACGACGTCATCGATGCACTTATAGATGAAGCCAATGATAGATGTGGTGTACTCCTTAATGCCATTGGAGGAATCCCGGAACATGTCTCCTGGTCCTCCCTGGTTAACGTGTCTCCTGGTCCTCCCAGTTAACATGTCTCCTGGTCCCCCCTGGTTAACGTGTCTCCTGGTCCTCCCTGGTTAACGTATCTCCTTGTCCCCCTGGTTAACCGGTCTCCTGATCCTCCCTGGTTAATGTGTCTCCTGGTCCTCCCTGGTTAACATGTCTCCTGGTCCTCCCTGGTTAACGTATCTCCTTGTCCACCCTGGTTAACGTGTCTCCTGGTCCTCACTGGTTAATGTGTCTCCTGGTCCTCCCTGGTTAACATGTCTCCTGGTCCCCCCTGGTTAACCGGTCTCCTGATCCTCACTGGTTAATGTGTCTCCTGGTCCCCCCTGGTTAACATGTCTCCTGGTCCTCCCTGGTTAACGTGTCTCCTGGTCCTCACTGGTTAATGTGTCTCCTGGTCCTCCCTGGTTAACATGTCTCCTGGTCCCCCCTGGTTAACCGGTCTCCTGATCCTCACTGGTTAATGTGTCTCCTGGTCCCCCCTGGTTAACATGTCTCCTGGTCCCCCCTGGTTAACCGGTCTCCTGATCCTCACTGGTTAATGTGTCTCCTGGTCCCCCCTGGTTAACATGTCTCCTGGTCCTCCCTGGTTAACGTGTCTCCTGGTCCTCCCTGGTTAACGTGTCTCCTGGTCCTCCCTGGTTAACGTGTCTCCTGGTCCTCCCTGGTTAACGTGTCTCCTGGTCCTCCCTGGTTAACGTGTCTCCTGATCCTCCCTGGTTAACGTGTCTCCTGGTCCTCCCTGGTTAACGTGTTTCCTGATCCTCCCTGGTTAACGTGTCTCCTGGTCCTCCCTGGTTATTGTGTCTCCTGGTCCTCCCTGGTTAATGTGTCTCCTGATCCTCACTGGTTAACGTGGCTCCTGGTCCTCCCTGGTTAACGTGGCTCCTGGTCCTCCCTGGTTAACGTGTCTCCTGGTCCTCCCTGGTTAACGTGTCTCCTGGTCCTCCCTGGTTAACGTGTCTCCTGGTCCTCCCTGGTTAATGTGTCTCCTGGTCCTCCCTGGTTAACCGGTCTCCTTGTCCTCCCTAGTTAACGTGTCTCCTTGTCCTCCCTAGTTAACGTGTCTCCTGGTCCTCCCTGGTTAACGTGTCTCCTTGTCCTCCCTGGTTAACGTGTCTCCTGGTCCCCCCTGGTTAACGTATCTCCTGATCCTCCCTGGTTAACATGTCTCCTGGTCCTCCCTGGTTAACTTGTCTCCTGATCCTCACTGGTTAATGTGTCTCCTGGTCCTCCCTGGTTAACGTGTCTCCTGGTCCTCCCTGGTTAACGTGTCTCCTGGTCCCCCCCTGGTTAACGTGGCTCCTGGTCCTCCCTGGTTAACGTGTCTCCTGGTCCTCCCTGGTTAACGTGTCTCCTGGTCCCCCCCTGGTTAACGTGGCTCCTGGTCCTCCCTGGTTAACGTGTCTCCTTGTCCTCCCTAGTTAACGTGTCTCCTGGTCCTCCCTGGTTAACGTGTCTCCTTGTCCTCCCTAGTTAACGTGTCTCCTGGTCCTCCCTGGTTAACGTGTCTCCTTGTCCTCCCTGGTTAACGTGTCTCCTGGTCCCCCCTGGTTAACGTGTCTCCTGGTCCCCCCTGGTTAACGTATCTCCTGATCCTCCCTGGTTAACATGTCTCCTGGTCCTCCCTGGTTAACTTGTCTCCTGATCCTCACTGGTTAATGTGTCTCCTGGTCCTCCCTGGTTAACGTGTCTCCTGGTCCTCCCTGGTTAACGTGTCTCCTGGTCCCCCCCTGGTTAACGTGGCTCCTGGTCCTCCCTGGTTAACGTGTCTCCTGGTCCTCCCTGGTTAACGTGGCTCCTGGTCCCCCCCTGGTTAACGTGGCTCCTGGTCCCCCCCCGGTTAACGTGTCTCCTGGTCCTCCCTGGTTAACGTGGCTCCTGGTCCCCCCCTGGTTAACGTGTCTCCTGATCCTCCCTGGTTAACGTGTATCCTGGTCCTCCCTGGTTAACGTGTGCTGCCTGTCTTGCTGCATGGTCTTTTTCCCCCTGTCATATGGCTGTATTAGAGCTGATTTCACACACAGATTGAAGACACATTACGTCCCTGTCAGCGGTATGCTCTGATCACAGCACAGGCAGTCTGGCTGGCCCGGTTTTCTTTTACATCGGTGCCCTCTGACTTCTCTTAGTGCAGCCGAGCATATGCATCATGGGCTGGAGCTCAGAGCAACACACACACACACACACACACACACACACACACACACACACACACACACACACACACACACACACACACACACACACACACACACACACACACACACACACACACACACACACACACTCAAGGCATACCTAGAATACACAGTTTAACATCATATAGAGCAGCATCACAGTGGAAGAGAGGGAAGATATACTATTAGAGAGATCGGGAGGAGAGAGACGGCGAGAGATTGAGACTGCGGGGGAGAGAGGTGAGGGTTGAAGGGTTGTGGGGTCACCGAGGGGAATAGAGATGAGGGTCGAAAGGTTGTGGGGACACTGAGGGGAGAAAGATAAGGGTTGAAAGGTTGTGGGGTCACTGAGGGGGAGAGAGATAAGGGTTGAAAGGTTGTGGGGACACTGAGGGGAGAAAGATAAGGGTTGAAAGGTTGTGGGGTCACTGAGGGGGAGAGAGATAAGGGTTGAAAGGTTGTGGGGACACCGAGGGGAGAAAGATAAGGGTTGAAAGGTTGTGGGGACACTGAGGGGAGAAAGATAAGGGTTGAAAGGTTGTGGGGACACTGAGGGGAGAAAGATAAGGGTTGAAAGGTTGTGGGGACACTGAGGGGAGAATGATAAGGGTTGAAAGATTGTGGGGACACTGAGGGGGATAGAGATAAGGGTTGAAAGGTTGTGGGGACACTGAGGGGAGAAAGATAAGGGTTGAAAGGTTGTGGGGACACTGAGGGGGAGAGACATAAGGGTTGAAAGGTTGTGGGGACACTGAGGGGAGAAAGATAAGGGTTGAAAGGTTGTGGGGACACTGAGGGGAGAAAGATAAGGGTTGAAAGGTTGTGGGGACACTGAGGGGGAGAGAGATAAGGGTTGAAAGGTTGTGGGGACACTGAGGGGAGAAAGATAAGGGTTGAAAGGTTGTGGGGACACCGAGGGGGAGGGAAATAAGGGTTGAAAGGTTGTGGGGTCATTGGGTCGCTACATCTGTGTTCTGAAGGACTAAAACAACATGCATATATTTACCTCCTTTTTAGTGTTCTATCATACACTCTCCACTGACATCTGGTGAAAAGGCTAGATGTATACTGTACATACATGACTGACAGGCTTCATCCGCTTGACATAATAATACATACAGCGTTTCTAATAATCAAAGTAACTGCGTTTGCCCTGAAATGAGAAGATGAAAATAAAAATGTAGGTGAAGAAAACCACCCAGAGTGGAAGAGAGGCTGTAGCGACACAGATTAAAGTGCGATAGTGACTTTTCAAAGTAAGACTCACACATTCTGCTGGCGTGGTTTATAAGATACAGCAATGACTCCTTCCATCCATGCTCTGCTCAAAGACCCTGATCCTAATCTCTTTCTCTCTACAACCACAACGTTCCTCTTTTGTCTCCCTCACTGTGCCCACTGCCTAATCTAAATTCAATATGTTAACATGTGCGAGCGCCTTGGTACTTGGTACTGAAAATGCAAAGCTGAGTCCAAAGGAGCGCATCCTGGGATTCTGCTGCAGTGTTGTGATGATTGGGCCCGAAAAGAGGGGAGGAATTATAAGTCATATCTCTATAATGACAGCCACGCTATTGTTGGGATCTGTTCATTCCATTTCCATATTTTATTATGTGTCAACACAGCAACAATATCTACCGCAATATTGTACAGCAGGGGGTAACTTAATGAGAAATGGTGAGGGGTTTAAAAGTGTGTATAATGTGTCTGGGGTTGGTGTCATTTGAGGACAGTGATATGTTGAATAGATAAACCCTGAAAGGAACATCTCTCAGAATCAAAGGGTGATTTTAAGTCTAAGCCAAATCGCAGGTTGATTCTATATATAGCAGTTCTATACATGTAAGAACATTTCCATTGAAGTATTGAACCTGAAACAGAGGAAGTCAAGTAGAGCATTGTAGAGCCCACTACAGACATTGGATTTCTCTCTCTTTAAGGTTCAGTAGGTTTTCCCAGCTCTAACTGGCAGGCACTTTGCTCTCCACTAAAAACGACCTACAATGAAGCGAACTAATGAGCCATTCAAGAAAAGACGCCCTTAACCTAAGAGGTTAATAAGTTATTACTATATAATTATTAATACACAATACTGTAACACGTTTTCTCTTTTCACTACCACAGGCTGCACAGCCAGACAGCAGCAATGCAATGTGACAAGGAAGTGAACGTTTATTGACTTGGAAAGCAATCCAGTGAAATGTTCTCTTTAGGGATAGCTACAGAGAAAAAGAAAAGGCTTGTTCACAATTGCAAACCTTCCTTTTCGGTTTTCTGTTCATTGTATGACTAAAATGGCAAACTTCCCGACAGATACAAAAATGGCAGGGATATTCCAATGTTAATGTCTAGTGTTAATAATATGTTTCAGAAGTCAATCTGTTGATCAGAAAAGCATGGAGCGTTGCAGTATGTTGGCATGTAGTGTACTTGGTAACAGATTTGGACTAAATGAATCCTCCAGATTAATTAAGGGAGATAACATGTCCAACATATGGAAGGGAACAAAATCTGCCTCATCACAGGGAGGACAATGTGAAGATACGTCTCACAGAAACACACATGCCATGTTTGAGAGCCAAGGATTTCTACCTGGGTAACATAATGTCGCTGTCAGTTGAAAACCTTTTAACTACATTTTATGCAAATGTTCATATTCTAATTTTTTTATTACATCTTTTGAAATCAGTAACTCCCCTCAATGTCCTCTGGATCAAATGAAGGTCCTACATCTGTAGAGCTGTGATACGCAATTTAGTGCTATTAAATGAAAGTGATATTTGATAGTTTTTTAAGTGCAGTGTGGGAATCGGCTATCTGTCTCCCAACATGGCTGGGTTTCTGTACCTATCCTAGCCCTGGTCGTTTACATAGTAGTTGTGGTAAAACAGTGATGGAGTGGAGTAAGGACAGTCATCACTCTAGGACCAAGAAAATGTATTTTAGTCAATGGGAAAATATTTCCAGAAAGGTTTCTGTTTTGTGGAGAAGAGGTTTTAATCAGACAGCAACGATAAGGTATGTGCACTCTCCAGCCAATCAATAACATCAATTCTTCAATTGAACAATTCAATTAAAGCACATTGATGGAATTAAAACCAGTGGGACTGCATCCAGAAGCATCCTGTCAAAACCCTAGAGAAAAACCTCTTTCCTCTTCCGACAATTCCTACGGACCCGGAGATTGGTAAAGGTTGACGGCACGCAGTGGCAAAAACATAACAATGGGATTATTTCCTATGATTATAGCAGAGTAAGTGTTGCCCCTAATTGGTGTAAACAGTTGTGACTGACTACAAAGCAACACACTCATCCAAATCAAATCTCCTGGCTCGACTACTTCGGCCTGATTAAACAATAACCCCACGGTGAGTGATTGTGCTCCTCCTCAGGCATCGGCTACACAGCCTAGTGCAGCACTGAATAGAATAGAGAATCATGGTAGAGGGAGGATTGGAGCTGCTCGCTAACAGCCTGCCTGTGTTCCCTCTCTGAGCCATGCTCCCTGTCTAACTGCCTGCCTGTGTTAACTCTCTGAGCCATGCTCCCTGGCTAACTGCCTGCCTGTGTTCCCTCTCTGAGCCATGCTCCCTGTCTAACTGCCTGCCTGTGTTAACTCTCTGAGTCATGCTCCCTGTCTAACTGCCTGCCTGTGTTCCCTCTCTGAGCCATGCTCCCTGGCTAACTGCCTGCCTGTGTTAACTCTCTGAGCCATGCTCCCTGGCTAACTGCCTGCCTGTGTTAACTCTCTGAGTCATGCTCCCTGGCTAACTGCCTGCCTGTGTTCCCTCTCTGAGCCATGCTCCCTGGCTAACTGCCTGCCTGTGTTAACTCTCTGAGCCATGCTCCCTGGCTAACTGCCTGCCTGTGTTAACTCTCTGAGCCATGCTCCCTGGCTAACTGCCTGCCTGTGTTAACTCTCTGAGCCATGCTCGCTGGCTAACTGCCTGCCTGTGTTCCCTCTCTGAGCCATGCTCCCTGTCTAACTGCCTGCCTGTGTTAACTCTCTGAGCCATGCTCGCTGGCTAACTGCCTGCCTGTGTTCCCTCTCTGAGCCATGCTCCCTGGCTAACTGCCTGCCTGTGTTAACTCTCTGAGCCATGCTCCCTGGCTAACTGCCTGCCTGTGTTAACTCTCTGAGCCATGCTCCCTGGCTAACTGCCTGCCTGTGTTCCCTCTCTGAGCCCTGCTCGCTGGCTAACTGCCTGCCTGTGTTCCCTCTCTGAGCCATGCTCCCTGTCTAACTGCCTGCCTGTGTTAACTCTCTGAGCCATGCTCCCTGGCTAACCGCCTGCCTGTGTTCCCTCTCTGAGCCATGCTCGCTGGCTAACTGCCTGCCTGTGTTCCCTCTCTGAGCCATGCTCCCTGGCTAACTGCCTGCCTGTGTTAACTCTCTGAGCCATGCTCCCTGGCTAACTGCCTGCCTGTGTTAACTCTCTGAGCCATGCTCCCTGGCTAACTGCCTGCCTGTGTTCCCTCTCTGAGCCCTGCTCGCTGGCTAACTGCCTGCCTGTGTTCCCTCTCTGAGCCATGCTCCCTGTCTAACTGCCTGCCTGTGTTAACTCTCTGAGCCATGCTCCCTGGCTAACCGCCTGCCTGTGTTCCCTCTCTGAGCCATGCTCGCTGGCTAACTGCCTGCCTGTGTTCCCTCTCTGAGCCATGCTCCCTGGCTAACCGCCTGCCTGTGTTAACTCTCTGAGCCATGCTCCCTGGCTAACTGCCTGCCTGTGTTCCCTCTCTGAGCCATGCTCCCTGGCTAACCGCCTGCCTGTGTTAACTCTCTGAGCCATGCTCCCTGGCTAACTGCCTGCCTGTGTTAACTCTCTGAGCCATGCTCCCTGGCTAACTGCGTGCCTGTGTTCCCTCTCTGAGCCATGCTCCCTGTCTAACTGCCTGCCTGTGTTAACTCTCTGAGCCATGCTCCCTGGCTAACCGCCTGCCTGTGTTCCCTCTCTGAGCCATGCTCGCTGGCTAACTGCCTGCCTGTGTTCCCTCTCTGAGCCATGCTCCCTGGCTAACCACCTGCCTGTGTTAACTCTCTGAGCCATGCTCCCTGGCTAACTGCCTGCCTGTGTTAACTCTCTGAGCCATGCTCCCTGGCTAACTGCGTGCCTGTGTTCCCTCTCTGAGCCATGCTCCCTGTCTAACTGCCTGCCTGTGTTCCCTCTCTGAGCCATGCTCGCTGGCTGAGCTGCAAAGGGGCGGTTAGCTAGGGGAATGCAAGTGTTACCGCTGCTGAACGGCAGGGCAAATTCTCTCATCTGAATTGAGGCTAAGAAGGAGAGAGGTCACACTGACTGTGCTAGTGGTGTGTGTGTGTGTGTGTGTGTGTGTGTGTGGTGTGTGTGTGTGTGTGTGTGTGTGTGTGTGTGTGTGTGTGTGTGTGTGTGTGTGTGTGTGTGTGTGTGTGTGTGTGTGGCAGGCAGAACCAGGGCAAACACAGCATTGGGACTTTTTTTATAGACCTCAAAGCCTTTATTAAAGGGACAGCTCAATCAAAACACAGAAACAACTTGATTTTCATGAGCTTCCACAATCTTTCCAAAATTGTGGGGAAACCATTCATCAGGTTTTACAGTGTTTGGAGAAAGGAGGGGCTCTGAAAGAATATGTTGGATAGACAATGGTTCCTCTCCCAGTTGAGCCAAGCAGTCTTTCTGAGCTGAAAATGCAGGTTGTTATGGTCTTCTAAGTCAAGACACCTGCTCTGACCTTCCCACTCACCTGGGTACGAACAACCTTTACAGGAATGAAACCCTCTCTTCTATCAATATGACGTAGGAAGCCAGAAACTTTACAACATTATGGAACTCATAAATGATAATGTTGTACTCCGACGGGTGTCTTTATTCGACAAGGGGAGGAGGTACATTATCTCTCCTTTTCTGTCTCTCTACACCTCTCTTGTTTCCTCCACCACCACTTCACAGCCGTGAATAACTGTCCATCTTCATATCTTTCCTCCCTCGCTCCAGACTCCATAGATGGTGCGTTTTAGAACAGGAGTTGAGAAGCCTAAGAGTTATGGGTCTGCCAATGACACTTAATACCTTATTGTCCCCCGGAGAAAAAAAAACTAAAAAAAATTGTCCAACTCTCTTCTGGCTGGGGATTAGAGAATTCATTAGTAATCTGCAGGGGAGGACTTTAAAGCAGCTTGATTTATGTGCATAGGTTGCAGAAACTCCTCTCCCCCACTCTTTTACCACAACTGTTATGTAAACAACCAGGAATAGGTACAGAAACCGAGCCATTTTGGAAGGAAGATAACCAATTTCCACAATGCACTTCAACAACTACCAGATAAGATAGCGGTTATATTTAATAGCACTAAATTGCTCTAGGTTGACTAGATATAACACAACACCTGACCTCAATACACAGGAACATAACAGAACAACTGACCTCAATACACAGGAACATAACAGAACAACTGACCTCAATACACAGGAATAGTGTCCAATGTCTTGGAGCTCGGTGGGTCTAAACCAGATAGCGTCCTCCTCCTTGTTCATTCTGATGCCGTCGAAAGAGATAGGCTCCTCAAAGTCTCCGTGTCCTGTACTTTTATACCACATAAGGCTTAGTCCCACACTCTGGGAGTGGGTGTAGTTTGCTCTGATGTATCCATAGAATAAAGCACATTTAATCCGCACCGGTTCCCCCAAAAGCACTTTGTATTTCAAGTAGTCCACTGACCAATCCGTGCAGTCGTCCACTGAGGAGAAAAGAGAGAGGGAAAGGTAGATTAATAGGACTGTCATAAGAGCGTCATAAAGGTGTTATAATGACACGATATAAGCACATTTGTTTCCTAACACAAGTAAACAAGCTGAAATATGCTGATCATTTAAATGGTATTTGGCGCTGGGAAGTGGGATCAGAGTCAAATAAATGACTGGCCTTAGTTAAGTCTCTATGTGCATTGCCAATATTGATTTGACCATCTTGAATCAGGAGGTAATAATTGCCCTCACTACAATTGTTTACAGTAGCATTTTCTTCTCAAAGTGGCAACACTTCCAACCTATCACCCCTCTCTAAGCTATTTCCACCACACAGGAACAGTAGAAAATATGTAGACAGAATGGAACACATATAAGAAGCGGATAGAGCAGTAGCTGTGGTTGCCGGGGCCTACAGCTATCTGCTCACCCAGCCGTGCCAGAGCACTAGCACCAGCTGTGACCTAGTCAGAGCCGGGGCAGCGAGAGCCAATGGGAGGGCAGAGTCAGGAGTAAACACACGACCACTCGCACCCGGAATGAGGACGAGGAGCCAGGAGCACATGGCGACTGACAGACAGGGGTGTAAAGTTCAAAAACATGGATGGCATCACCACCAGACTGTGGAGGCACTGTCCTCTGAGAAACTCACTACTAAAAAGTAGCGCCTCTGTATTTAAGCGGTATGAAGCATTTTCTGCCATATTACCCTTATTGTATAATAATATTAGACTTCCCAATGCATAATTCACCGTCTCTCCAGACATGCACACATACTACATCCAGATGTATTAGTCTGTATTATAGACTCTTTAACATCAATCTAACAGAATGATTACATACAGGCCCAGTTGTCAGAGCCATCCATTTCCATCCTAATGGACAACTCAGGACACTCATTCACATTAAACTGCAATAGAAAACAAGAGAATATCTCAGCGTACACACTGAACTGCCTTCAGTGTCCTCTTTCAATACCACAAATGTCAATGTTCAGGGAATAAATGAAAAATCCCTTCCTGATTTTGGCCAGCTACAGGTAAAGGCTGGGGTTCACTGAAGGTTTATCACCATTATGATATCTCATATAGTAGTCACTGACCACCAGCCAATCATATCATATCCCCATTAGGTACCTCATCAATTGGAAAATACCTGAATTAATTGTTTATGGTTCATTGAAAAAGCATGGGAAACAGTGTTTAAACCCTTTACAATGAAGATCTGTAAAGTTATTTTGGATTCTTACGAATTATCTTTGAAAGACAGGGTCCTGAAAAAGGGATGTTTCTTTTTTTGCTGAGTTTATGTTGACTATGACGTGACAATGATATAGGCTGTGTGTTGTGTATAGAGGTTATGATATGAAGGTTTGGCTTGGAAAAGTTGTTTTGCCTGGTCACAGACAGCTGATGTGGTGTGCACTGAAGTCCACAAGCGAAGGGAAAAGGGGAGAGGAGGAGAGTGCGTAGATAGTTGCGAGAATAAATTATAGATGCAACGAGCTGTTTGTATGTGCCTGCTATGAAAGTGAACTGTGTTCGCGTGTGATCAGGGGTGTACTCATTGAGTGAATGTGTCACTGTCTGTCACCTTGATTACTAAAAATGATCTCAACCTGTGCACCTACTGTACGTTGTAAACTTTCATTCATAGGCTAGGTTGTAGCAACCTCATGATGAGTATAGGGAAGATTAGAGTATCACATAGTAGCCTATTGGTTAAGAGTGTTGGGCCAGTAACTGAAAGGTCGCTGGATCCAATCCCGAGCCGACTAGGTGAAAAATCTGTCGATGTGCCCCTGAGCAAGGCACTTAACCCAAATTGCTCCTGTAAGTCGCTCTGGATAAGAGCGTCTGCTAAATGACTAAACATTTAAATGTAGCCTTAACCTATTGGTTACATTGAGCTGGGAGAATGGAATATGAATGGCAGTCATCCAATATGCTGTAATAGAAATAAGGTCATGCTCATACATTTTTTTTTATAATCCTCCCTCATCTTTTACACCTCTGATCTCGTCTCAGTTATCCCTTCATCTTGTGCAATCCATTCTTCCCTTGTCTTAAATACCACTGATCTCATCTCAGTTATCCCTCCATCTTGTGCAATCCATTCCTCCCTCATCTTAAACGCCACTGATCTCAGCTCAGTTATCCCTCCATCTTGTGCAATCCATTCCTCCATCATTCACTCGCTCTCATTTCAACCGTCTATATCTTCCCCCCATTAAAACAGCTGGCTAGCACAGCTGTTGAGCACTCAACAGGCTTGGCTAATTGTGTCTTCATTAATGTTTTATTTACAAGAAACAACTCAGCAGCTAATTAACGGGGGGGGGGGGATTTGTCCTATAATTCATGTGAGAGAGAGAGAGAGCATGTGAGAGTGAGAGAGAGAGCGTGTGAGAGAGAGAGAGAGAGAGCATGTGAGAGAGAGAGCATGAGAGAGAGAGAGCATGTGAGAGAGAGAGTGCATGTGTGTGAGAGAGAGAGAGA